>NC_133330.1:225215264-225281564 GCF_042186555.1 Aquarana catesbeiana | reverse complement strand
TAATCTAAGTGATGTAAGTTTTAATGAAGAAGAAATGAAAGTTTTGGATTTGGGCCTGAAATATGCTCCGGACAAAGAATTGGACAAATTTGAGGTGTATATAGACCTACAAAAATTCGTAAGGAAACTAAATATTAAAAAATTCTTTGCAGTAAAAAGGAAGGAAAAGGACCAATTTAATCAAGAGATTCCCTACTACAAACATTCAAATCTGAAAAACAACTCCATTTTCAACCCCAAAACACAACTAAATGAAAGTCTAGTAGTCTTCAAAAAAATGGTAGAGAGAGATTTAAGGAAAATCAACCCAAAGAGAAATAAAAATACAAAAATTTGGAATACCATTAAAGAAATTGAGAAGAAGAAGAATATAGTTATACGACCGGCCGATAAGGGGGGGGGCCTGGTTATACTTAATAAAACCGACTACGAAATGGAGATGGAAAGACTACTGAAAACACCAGACACATACAAGAAATTAAAAGGGAATCCAAAAGGAGAATATGGGAAAAAATTAAAGGCGTACATCCAAAGAGGACAAAAAAGAGGAATATTAACAAAAAAAGAAGCCACGTACCTAACCCCAGAAACAGCAAAGACCCCAGTGATCTACTATGTGCCTAAGATACACAAAAATCAATCTAACCCACCAGGGAGGCCAATAATTAGTGGCATAGAATCGTTATTCTCAAGATTGGGGGCATACTTAGACGGATTTCTACAACCACTCGTCTCAGAGGGAAAATCATATTTGAAGGACAGCAGACAATTGATTAAGGAATTAATAGATTTTAAAGTAGAACAAGAAGATTTTTTAGTGACCATAGACGTTGACTCCCTGTATACAAACATCAGACAAGATGACGGCCTTAGCAGTGTTGAGTGGGCTCTGCACAAGCAAACTGATCTAAAAGGAGAGCAAATTAAATATATCACGGAAGGCTTAAAAATGGCCATGAGCCATAATTATTTTTGGCATAAAGGGGACTACTACACCCAAACCAAGGGAGTAGCCATGGGGGCAAAATATGCCCCGAGCGTAGCAAATATTTTTCTCAACAGATGGGAGGAAGAACAAGTTTTCAGCATAAGGAGAAAAAACCTGAAACTATACCGTCGATATATAGACGACATAGTTATTGTGTGGAGGGGTACCGAGGGAGAACTACAAGCCTTTTTCGATGAAATCAACTGCAATGCATATGGAATTTCCTTTTCCGGTAGCTGGAACAAACAAAGCATTAACTACCTAGATTTACAGATTTACAAAGAAAATGGAAACCTGAATACAAGGACCTTCTTTAAAAGTACTGACAGGAATGGGTACGTCCCAACCAGCAGCTGTCATCATCCACAATGGATAGGAAACATTCCAAAGGGACAACTAATGCGGATACACAGAAACTGTAGCAATGCAAACGATTATGAAGAACAAGCAGATATCATAATTAAGAGGTTTGTTGAAAAAGGCTATAACAAAAGGGAGCTAATAAACCTGAAGGAAAAGGTGAAAAAAATGGACAGAAATACACTAATAGAAGGAAAACAAGCCGGTAACATCAAGAAAAAGGACAAAAACATAGGCATGGCCTTCTTAACGGGCTACAATAGACAATATAAAATCACAGAGTCCATAATCAAGAAACACTGGTCCATTTTACAATCAGATAAAATTCTGAACTCCATATTACCAAAAAAGCCCAGTTTCATCTACAGAAAAGCCCCTCCACTCAGAAATAAATTGGTGCATAACGCTCTGGACCCACCAAAACAGATTAAAATAATGAAAAACCTGAAAGGTTTTTTCAAGTGCGGAAAATGCCTACCGTGTAAAAGCAGCAAAAAAACTAATAGGAAAATAACAACATTCAGATCAGCAACTAACGGCAAAGAATATAACATAAAAGAGCTCATAACCTGCAACAGTACTCATGTGACCTATGTACTGGAATGTCCGTGCCATATACAATACGTGGGTCGGACGACAAGACAGCTACACGTTAGAATCAGGGAACACGTAACAAACATCAAAAACGGATATCCTAAACACAGCGTCTCAAGACATTTTAAGGATTATCACAATAAGGACCCGTCATGTATGGTATTCTATGGGATCGATAAAATTAAAGGACATTGGAGAGGTGAGAATAAAAAAATCAAAATCTCACAAAATGAGACCAAATGGATTTTCCTGATGGACACCCTCCAACCGGCAGGAATGAACATAGACGTGGATCTAAACTGTTTTCTCACAAACTTCTAGAAAAAATTTCTTAGCAACCAAAGAATTTTTTAACAATCAATTATTTTTATTTCTTGTTCCTTGGATTGTCTATTTCTCACTGTCCATGAGACCTGAAACATGCACTTTAACCTCCTAAGAAACTCCCCAATCCCCACTCTAATTCAATATAAGGTCACTTAGGGGCACATATACAGAATGGATTTTAAAGCCCCCAACTATACATAGACTATGGGTAATACACACACCCTCTTCCCTCCCTGCTTTTAATCTTAGTTTTAAAACACACATATAGGACAATCTCTCCAGGTTATATGTAGGTATATAAATATATATATATATAAGATTCACATATGTGTACTTTCATATTTTAATTTATTTTATATTTATTTTTATATTTTTAAATTTTTAATATGTTTATAATATCAAATTTTTGACATGTATGTTTAAACCTTAGAACATAGAGTAATAGTGGGACCAGTATGTGCATATACTTTTTTCCAAAAAACGATTAGCAGTGGCTTGGGGGTGTCACCGACCCGGAAGTCGGCTTAGATTTCAATATGAAGTGGGGGAAGAAAGAATGCGGCCGGGCGTCAAGGGTGACGTTCTTTGCTGACAGCTCTGACTCGACGTTCCCCCACTAACAGTAAAGCGCAGGCACGCTACCCGGGCTTCGGTCTACAAAATCCCCAAGAAAATGGCCGCCATAAGGACTCAATGGATAGTTCTACTAGGCTTCGGTCTGTAATATCCACAAGAAAATGGCTGCTAACAACCTAATGCACAGTCCTATTAGGCTTCGGTCTTCAAAATCCTAGCAAAAATGGCCGCCGATCCAATTGCACTTATTACTGGCCACACTATTTAAACTCAGGAGGTACAGCAAGATGAACGCCCCAGTAGAAGTCTGACGACGAAACGTGCGTAGGGCGGGTTACGAACGTCTTGCAGCACCTCTAACAAAGGGAATTCGCTAACTTTTGGCATGCTTGATTTGTTCATTTGAAATGTGAGTACATTTGTCTATTAAGTTTTAATAAAAGTTCTCCTATGGTTTTACGCGATGGGCATACCTTCTTTCCTTTACATGTAATTACTACACCACAATACGCAAGTAAAGTTTGGGGGATATCCTTGATTGCTGCACAGTGGCAGACACTGTGACCGCGCATACCCCTGCAGGGGAAAGGAGAATCCGGTGAGTGCAAGCATTGTCAGAGCATGCAGACAAGGCACTAATTAAAGAAACCAGCACCTGGATAAGAAGCTTTCCTACAGATATTTGACCCTCAAAGATTGAACACTACAAAATACTCTAAAAAGAACTTGTTTTTTTCATAAACGGAACTTTTCCTATCCAACCAATACTGGTCACAGCACAAGAGTCACTATTTATGATGGATATTTTGCACAATGTTGTATGGATTTGTATGATTTAACACTGGTCACTTTAGTGATGCTGCACTATGCACTTTTGTTGAATAATTGAAGCACCTTATGTTGCAATTGTACCTTTAACAGTAAGGACTTGGCACCAGTCACATATTTATTCATTTTTGGCACACACACTTTAGGAATTCTAAAGTCATTTTAAAGAGAGGTTTTTTTTTTTTTTTTTTGTCTCCATAAGGGCAGCGCCATACTATTCCTGTTTTCCTTTTTTTTTTTTTTAACACTTTCCACCTAGATGATATTACATCTATATCCACAACTACTTTATTACTTAACTTAAAGGGCACAATGCACCTTTGTTGAACAATTGGAGCACCAGTTGTTGTATTTTCATTTTGAATAGAAATATTCACCACCAGTCAGTTTTATTCAATTTTTGAACATATACAGGTTTTAGAAGCAATTCTATAAGGATACTAGGCAATACATTCACTACAAAGAAAGAAAAAAAAAAAAAAAAATGTTGTCTCCATAAGGGCAGCGCCATACTACTCCTGCTTTTTTACCAAGATTAGGGATGGGCAAATGGTTCGGCCCGAGCATTAGTTCGGGCCGAACCTTCATCTTTCGGATGTTTGCCGAACAATGACCGGTTGTTCGACCCCCTGAACAGACCACAATGCATTACGGCGCTGAACAGTGCATTGCAAGCCCTGATTGGCTGAAGCAGTGAAAGCTTCAGCCAATCAGGGCACAGAGCACTGTCAGAGTCATGATTGGACACTGTCATCATGACTTTATCCAATCATGGCTCATTCCCGTCCCACAGTATAAAAGTATTCTTTCAATGGCAGCCATTTTCAGTGTGATTTTGGCATGGAGAGAGATAGAACAGGGCTCTGTTCACTGCCATTAGTTAGTTAGTGTGCTATACTGTGCAATTTTGCTTCAATTGTTAGTGTAGAATATTAGTTTATTGTCAGCTAGGAATAGTGTAAGTGTAGTGAGGAGGACCATTATTCTGCTTTGCATAGTGTGCAGCTAGAGTAGAGAAAGCTCAGATAGTTTCACTGTAGTGAGATCATGGCATTCATACATATATTAGTATAGAATAGGGACAACTCAGATAGTTTCAGTTTAGTGTAGTGAGACCGTGTCAGTAATCTTGACTAGGGATGAGCCGAACAACCCCCCGGTTCGGTTGGCACCAGAACCTGCGAACGGACTGAAAATTCGCACGGACGTTAGAACCCCATTGACGTCTATGGGACTCGAACGTTCAAAATCAAAAGTGCTCATTTTAAAGGCTAATTTGCATGGTATTATCCTAAAAAGGGTTTGGGGACCCGGGTCCTGCCCCAGGGGACATGTATCAATGCAAAAAAAACTTTTAAAAACGGTCGTTTTTTTCGGGAGCAGTGATTTTAATGATGCTTAAGGTAAAAAAAAAAAAAGTGAAATATTCCTTTAAATCTCGTACCTGGGGGGTGTCTATAGTATGCCTGTAAAGTGGCGCGTGTTTCCCATGCTTAGAACAGTCCCTGCACAAAATGTCATTTTTAAAGGAAAAAAAGTCAATTAAAACTGCATGTGGCTTTAATGTAATGTCGGGTCCTGGCAATATGGATGAAAATCAGTGAGACAAACGGCACGGGTACCCCCCAGTCCATTACCAGGCCCTTTGGGTCTTGTATATATATTAAGGGGAACCCCGCACCCAAATTAAAAAAGGAAACAGCTGTATACAGGCTCTGTACTCCTAACAGCTGTATACAGGCGGTGCAAACAAGACAGGGACTGTAGGTTTGTTGTTAAGTAAAATCTGTTTGTAATTTTGAACTGGTACATTTTTAACATGTTTAGCTCCAGCCAAAAAATCTATTTTAAGCTTTTTGGAAAACATAGGGAAGGGTTATCACCCCTGTGACATTTGTTTTGCTGTCTGTGCTCCTCTTCAGAAGATTTCACCTCACTTTTTGCCCCAATGACAAATGTTTTTTGAAAATTTGGGTTTTTTGGTGAAACAAGGATTGGTGATAAAGCATCAGTGGAAAGGAGAAATGTTTTTCCCATATTAACTCTTACAGGAGAGAATTTCCCTTCCTAGGGGTAGATTTCATCTCACTTCCTGTTGTCTCCTTCCGTTTGCAAGTAGGAGTCATTTGAAAGTTGGATGTTTGTAAGTAGGGGCCTGCCCTATATACTCAGCAGAAATCTGGGCCTTAGGTGTTGTTGTGGCCACAACACTGTAAGCCCTCACAGGGCCCTGCTGTTAAAAATATTAGATCAAGAATTGTAATTACATGCCCCTGTTGAACAGGGGCTGAAAAATTGGGCCTTAGGCACTGGTGCTGGTGCCACAACACTGCAACCCTTCACAGATACTCTAGTTGGAATGCAGAAACGAGCCCTGCTGCAAAGTGTTGCATCAAAAATTGTAATTACACGCCCCTGTTAAACAGGGGCTGAAAAATTGGGCCTTAGGCACTGGTGCTGGTGCCACAACACTGCAACCCCTCACAGATACGCTAGTTGGAATGCAGAAACGAGCCCTGCTGCAAAGTATTGCATCAAAAATTGTAAACAGGGGCTTAGGCACTGGTGCTGGTGCCACAGCACTGCAACCCCTCACAGATACTCTAGTTGGAACGCAGGAACGAGCCCTGCTGCAAAGTATTGCATCAAAAATTGTAATTACACGCCCCTGTTAAACAGGGGCTGAAAAATTGGGCCTTAGGCACTGGTGGTGGCGCCCAGAACCAAAAATGTTCTTACAAGCTATCAGTGTGATCATTGAGGAGGAAGAGGATAATTACTCAGGATAGTCACTCAGCATCAGCATAGGCAGTCTTTGAAGGGATTGGAGATTTCAAAAAAAATTATTTGGTTACATCAGCATCAGGTGCTTGGTAGCTGGTGGTGATCAAAGACTGATTCATTTTTATGAAGGTCAGTCGATCGACCGAGTCGGTGGACAGATGCACCCTGTGATCGGTTACAAAGCCTCCAGCAGCACTGAATGTGCGTTCCGAAAGAACGCTGGATGCAGGACAGGCCAGTAGCTCAATTGCATACTGTGCAAGCTCTGTTTAGTGATCCATCCTCAAGACCCAGTAACCCAGAGGATTTTTGGTGGGAAAGGTGTCCAAGTCAGATCTTGCCCCTAGGTATTCCTGCACCATGTAAAACAGATGCTGGCGATGGTTGCTGGAAACGATCATACCTTGGGGCTGTGGACCAAAAAAAACGCATTGGTCAAATGGCCACCTTCTCCACTTCTCCTTCTTTGACTGAGTGAAGCCTCAGCAACACGTTGTCCAGAAACAGGAGTTTGTAACCTTCCAGTCTCTGGGAACGCATTGCACAGACCTTTCTGCAAGGCCTCCCGAAGATGTTTCACCCTCTGCTCCCTCCGCAACCTTACCCTTGTAACGTGGATCAAGGAGGGTTGCCAGCCAGTATTGGTCCTTCTCCTTGATACCACATCTTTGCAGGATCAGGGAGGCCATGCAGCATAGGTTTGCTGATGCATTCGGTCCGGAGTCCTCTGGGTCACTAAGAATGACATGGTCCACAGCCACCTCCTCCCAGCCATGTACAAGTCCATGTGTTTCTTGGGACTGATCCCTTAAAGACTGCTGCTTATGCTGAGTGCCAGGCTCCACCTCCATACTGACACAATCCTCCTCCTCCTCATCCTTGTCCTCTTCCTGTGTGATCGGCGGGCACGCAGGAACACTGTCTGGATAAAGGGGGCCTTGAGAGCTAAGGAAGTCCTCCTCTTCCTGCCTCTGTTCTGCCTCAAGTGCCCTGTCCATTATTCCACGCAGCGTGTGCTCCAACAGGTGGACAAGGGGGACAGTGTCACTGATGCATGCACTGTCACTGCTCACCATCCTTGTGGCCTCCTCAAATGGTGACAGAACAGTGCATGCATCCCTGATCATGGCCCACTGGCGTGGGAAAAAAAAACAAGCTCCCCTGACCCTGTCCTGGTGCCATAGTCGCACAGGTACTCATTGATGGCCTTCTGCTGTGTGTGCAGCTGCTGCAGCATGGCCAACGTTGAGTTCCACCTGGTGGGCATGTCACAGATTAGGCGGTTCTTGGGCAGGTTAAACTCCTTTTGGAGGTCTGCCAGCTGAGCACTGGCACTATATGACCGGCGGAAATGCACACAGACTTTCCTGGCCTGCCTCAGGACATCCTGTAAGCCGTGTACCTGCCCAAGAACCGCTGCACCACCAAGTTAAGGACGTGAGCCAAACAGGGCACATGGGTCAGTTGTCCCTGTCGGAGGGCGGAGAGGAGGTTGGTGCCATTGTCGCAAACCACCATTCGTGCCTTAAGTTGGCATGGCATCAACCACCTCTGAACCTTCCCCTGCAGAGCTGACAGAACCTCTGCCCCAGTGTGGCTCCTGTCCCCCAAGCACACCAGCTCAAGCACCGCATGGCATCTTTTGGCCTGCATACTTGTGTAGCCCCTTGAACGGCTACGGAGCACCACTGGTTCAGAGGACAAAGCACAGGAAGAGGCCATGGAGGAAGAAGAAGAGGAGGGGGTGAAGGAGAGAGGTGTGTCACAATCATTAGTAGCGGCATTTTTGAGGCATGGTGGCAGAACAACCTCCAACACTACGGCACCTTGTCCTGCATCCTTCCCAGCTGCCAGCAGAGTCAACCAATGTGCCATGAAACTTAGGTAACGTCCCTGTCCATGCCTGCTGGACCATGAGTCAGCGGTAATATGCACCTTACCACTGACCACCCTGTCCAGCGAGGCCAAGACATTGCGTTGCATATGCTGGTAGAGAGCCAGAATCACTTTCCGTGAGAAAAAGTGGCGTTTGGGTACCTGCCACTGAGGAACCGCACATTCCACAAACTCACAGAAGGGGGCAGAGTCTACCAACTGAAAAGGCAGCAGTTTAAGTGCTATCAATTTTGCCAAGCTAGCATTCAACCGCTGGGCATGTGGATGGCTGGGAGTGAACTTCTTTCGGCGGTGCTGCAGCTGGGGCAGGGAAATTTGCCTGGTACAATCTGACGTCGGTGTACCGAAAGCAGATTGCCCACAAGTACTTGGCTGTGACACACCTAATTCTACACCTTCATTCCTCTCAGTGCAGGTCTCAGAGAGGACTGAAGGTATAGTGGGATTGGAGATCCTAGCTGATGAGGAGCAAGGAGAGGTCCTCTTTGGTGTGGGTCTTTTAGATACGCTTGCCAACGAACTGCATGGCAGGTCAACATATGTCTGGTCAAGCATGTGGTGCCCAAGCGGGAAATGTTTTGGCCACGCGAGATACGCTTGAGACATATGTTGCAAATAGCAGCGGTGCGATCTGATGCACTCGTCTCAAAAAGGCCCACACCAAAGAACTTTTGGAATAACATGCAGAGACAGCAGCGCCCTGCACATGCGGAGCTTTGGGGTGTGATGCAGTCCGTGTCTTGCCCTTAGGCTGGCCCCTGGAGGGCATCCTGCCTCGTTGGTGATGTGCCTCCTCCTCCTCTCTCCTATCAGGCACCCATGTTGAGTCAGTGACCTCATCATCCCCTCCCTTCTCATCACTGGAGCAAACTTGGCAGTATGCTGCAGCAGGGGGAGCATGACTGCCAGATTGCTTTCCTTCTTGGGCACCCCCTCTGTCCATGATCATGTTACTGCCTTCATCTAGTTCAGTATCATCATCAGAGCCTTCTAAACGCTGGGCATCCTCCTGGAGCATATACCCAACACTGTGGTCAAACAGTTCGAGGGACTCCTCAGGAGAACATGGTGGGGCTAGGGAAGGAGTCACTGATGCCATTGAGCTGAGGGAAGAGGCTGAGGGAAGAGGCTGCGTTGGCAGCTGCTTTGCCAGACAAAGTACCCTGAGCATGGGTGAGAGAGGATGAGGAGGATGAGGACGGCTTGGTCATCCACTTGACCAAGTCTTCCGCATGTTGCTGCTCAACACGGCCAGCTGCTGAAAAAAAGGACAAGCGTGTCCCACGGCCATGTGCTGATGAGGATGCACCGTCTCCACGACCAGCACTGTTGCCTCTAGACACAGAGCCTGCTTGCTGGGATATATATATATATATATATATATATATATATATATATATATATATATATATATATATATATATATATATATATATATATATATATATGTATATATGTGTATATATATATATATATATATATATATATATATATATATATATATATATATATATATATATATATATATATATATGTATATATATATATATACTGATACTGCAGCTAAAAAAATCAACTGCCTGCCTGTAGTATGAGAACACCACCAACCTTCTACAGGTAGCTTTAGCTGAACACTGTGCAGAGCTCGCAAAAAAACTAACTTGTAGCTTATTTAGCTGCCTGCGGTAGTGATAGGATCAGGAAAACACCACCAACCTTCAACAGGTAACTTTAGGTGAACACTGTGCAGAGCTCGCAAAAAACTAACTTGTAGCTTATTTAGCTGCCTGCGGTAGTGATAGGATCAGGAAAAAACCACCAACCTTCTACAGGTAGCTTTAGCTGAACACTGTGCAGAGCTCGCAAAAAAACTAACTTGTAGCTTATTTAGCTGCCTGCGGTAGTGATAGGATCAGGAAAACACCACCAACCTTCGACAGGTAACTTTAGGTGAACACTGTGCAGAGCTCGCAAAAAACTAGCTTGTAGCTTATTTAGCTGCCTGCGGTAGTGATAGGATCAGGAAAACACCACCAACCTTCGACAGGTAGCTTTAGGTGAACACTTTGCAGAGCTTGCAAAAAACTAACTTGTAGCTTATTTAGCTCCCTGTGGTAGTGATAGGATCAGGAAAACACCACCAACCTTCTACAGGTAGCTTTAGCTGAACACTGTGCAGAGCTCGCAAAAAACTAACTTGTAGCTTATTTAGCTGCCTGCGGTAGTGATAGGATCAGGAAAACACCACCAACCTTCTACAGGTAGCTTTAGCTGAACACTGTGCACAGCTCGCAAAAAACTAACTTGTAGCTTATTTAGCTGCCTGCGGTAGTGATAGGATCAGGAAAACACCACCAACCTTCGACAGGTAGCTTTAGCTGAACACTGTGCAGAGCTCGCAAAAAACTAACTTGTAGCTTATTTAGCTGCCTGCGGTAGTGATAGGATCAGGAAAAAGCCACCAACCTTCTACAGGTAGTGTTACGAGCCCCTTGCTCGCTTGGTTCCACTCTCCCGACACTCCTCTGCAGCTATAGAATCAGATTGCAGATCGCAACATCTGATTGTTCGGTCATCCAATGTTCCGGGATTAGAACTATAGCTATGTGCCATTCTAACCCAGTTGTGATAGCTCAGAACAAACACCAGGCAGGCTGTATGTAAGTTCAACCAGGAATCTCACTTTATTGCAAAATACAGGCTTTTATACACTAAAAGTGGAGGTGCAGACCTCCTGCTCATATTACTCTAACAATACAGCTGTAACCTAATTAACCTAATTAACATGAGCTAATTAACTAATCCCTTTAGACAGCCTAGATGACTCAGACATGACTTTTAGGCCAGACTGGCCATCTTGTAGTTCAGAAAATCCAATCAACATTATCACAATCAACATAGACTCTTCTTCACACAATAGCAGAGTTAATTAACACAAACAACAATGGGGATCTAATGACTCTTAGATCCCATACTATAGACTTATTTACAATACACATTTTAGCAGACAACAGACAGACAGGTGCTGGAATTTACATCAGCATTTCCTAATAGTATCTGTCCCAGCATTATGAATCAGCCACTACTCCAATATGGCAAATCCAGTGTCCCCAGAGTCTGTTTGTCCTGGCGGACCAGGACCCGAATCCACAGTAATACCACCTCAAGGGTCCCCAGGCATACAGCTCACAAAGAGCACCGTTCCCCCAAATGCAAGGGCCCCCGATCGATCGACAAGAGGCTAGCATACAGTCCCCTCCAAAAGTCTCTCTCCCGTCTAGGTCTGTCACATTTCTCCCCTTTCAGCAGGAGACTAACACAGGAGGAGACCCCAGACGGGTTGACTCCGAAGTTAGTAGTTCCAGTCCTCTAATGCCTGTACCCACACAGTACCCCAAACAAATTGTTCCAAACAAAGTATTACTCACCCAGCCAACCTCTGCCTCTCTCAGAGAACATATCTGCTACTGGGGAGAGGCCTGGACTGGCCCTTCTCCCTGGAGTCCTTTCTGCCGCTGGAGAGAAGACAGGGTGTCTGGGCTCACTCCGTCATGCTGTTGGGGATCTGGGCCGACTGCCCAGCATGGGGTATACAGGTGGAGACTGAAGTCCCATCCACCTTCACAGGACATCCATCCTCTGTTAGTTGAGGGCAGAGTCCAGCAGTACTCGGCCCTGTTGCCAGCCCTTCTGCTGGAAACCCCACACCATCTGCTCCGGCTAACTGTTGGGGAGGGACGACGAACACCTTCTCTCCCTTCTCCCCCTGTATCCTGATCTGCTGCTGGGAAGTGACCACCTCCTTCTCACCCTGAGCCTCCGGAACCGCCGCAGGTGTAGGGCAGAGATCTTGGACCCTCTGTCCGGTTGCCAGCACTTCAGCTGGGGAAGTTCCTTGTAACTTCACAGATATTTCTTTTGGTGCTGGGCAGAGCATAGTGAAGTTTGGCCCTAATAACAGCTCCTCTTCTGCTGGAGGCTCACCAGGTTGTTCTTCCTCAGCAGAAAAGTCTATCAAATCCCCTGTCTCTGCAACTGGTGTCTGGGGATAAAGGTTTACCATCTCCTCTCCGTGGAACCCAGAAGATGCTATCAGTGCTGGGCAGAGGTTAGCAGAGCTCTGCCCTGTTGTCAGCACTTCAGGTTTGGGAACGGCAATCTTCAGATTTTCCACTGCCGATTCTCTGGCATTCTGCTGGACAGGCATATTCCTCCATCCAAGATCATCCAATACAGAAACAGGTTCATCAAGGTCAGTCAGCACTTGCTGCATCTGCCATAAGACCTCCCCCTCCATAGCTGCGGGTGCAGGTTGGCAAAGCACACCATTACTCTGCCACATTGTCAACTCTTCAGCCAGGATTTCAGAGTTGTCAACTGGTATTTCATGATAGTCCCAGGCAAAGGGAGCACCACCCTGCTGCTGAGCAGAGTCTAACAGCTGTTTGTAGGCGATCTCCAACTCCCATTCCTGAACGGCCAGAAACTCCAAATCTTCCAGTGCCCAGTGCACTTCTGAGACATTCAGTCTCCGCTCTCTGTGCTCCATTATTTCCTCCAAACGCCACTCCCGATCACTTCCAAAGTCAGGGTCCCTGGACAGCCTCCAGTATAACAATCCCAGGCCATCGTAGTCAAAGCCTTCCACGGGGCTGTCATCCGCTGTCCACGGGCACACTTGGGCTACATACCACTGGAGGGCTCTGTAGCTCTCGTCCAACCGCATTTCTGCCCGGATCAGCCTGCTTAACTCGGCTGTCCAATCCTGGTTCGGCTGTTCCCCCAAAAACAGCATTCGCACTTCATACTGCGACCAGTACCTCACATGGATGGAGGGGATAACTTTTCCCTGGTGTCGCTGCTCACGGGCTAGCGCTTCCTTCCAGAGTTCACAGCGGATAGAATCAAACCATCCTAGCAGGACCTGCTCTGATACTGGTCCTCTGTGCTGTATCTCCTTCTCTCGCAACCTCCTTCTGAATTCCTCATCCATGGTGGCTGGTATCTCTCCTCTCCTGCTATCCTGCTACCTTGGATCTAGGTGATGGTTTGGATGTGTTCACAGCAAGGAAGCACTATCCCACCATTCCCTCCATGGCTCTCAAACAAGTCTTTCAGTGTGGCTCTCCTGCAGGCTGGTTTGGAGTGTCCAAGTAACCGGAGAGCAAATCCCACGGCTGCCAACCAATGTAACGAGTCCCTTGCTCACTCGGTTCCACTCTCCCGACACTCCTCTGCAGCTATAGAATCAGATTGCAGATCGCAACATCTGATTGTTCGGTCATCCAATGTTCCGGGATTAGAACTCCAGCTATGTGCCGTTCTAACCCAGTTGTGATAGCTCAGAACAAACACCAGGCAGGCTGTATGTAAGTTCAACCAGGAATCTCACTTTATTGCAAAATACAGGCTTTTATACACTAAAAGTGGAGGTGCAGACCTCCTGCTCATATTACTCTAACAATACAGCTGTAACCTAATTAACCTAATTAACATGAGCTAATTAACTAATCCCTTTAGACAGCCTAGATGACTCAGACATGACTTTTAGGCCAGACTGGCCGTCTTGTAGTTCAGAAAATCCAATCAACATTATCACAATCAACATAGACTCTTCTTCACACAATAGCAGAGTTAATTAACACAAACAACAATGGGGATCTAATGACTCTTAGATCCCATACTATAGACTTATTTACAATACACATTTTAGCAGACAACAGACAGACAGGTGCTGGAATTTACATCAGCATCTCCTAATAGTATCTGTCCCAGCATTATGAATCAGCCACTATTCCAATATGGCAAATCCAGTGTCCCCAGAGTCTGTGTGTCCTGGGGGACCAGGACCCGAATCCACAGTAATACCACCTCAAGGGTCCCCAGGCATACAGCTCACAGAGAGCACCGTTCCCCCAAATGCAAGGGCCCTCAATCGATCGGCAAGAGGCTAGCATACAGTACCCTCCAAAGTCTCTCTCCCGGCTAGGTCTGTCACAGGTAGCTTTAGCTGAACACTGTGCAGAGCTCGCAAAAAACTAACTTGTAGCTTATTTAGCTGCCTGCGGTAGTGATAGGATCAGGAAAACACCACCAACCTTCTACAGGTAACTTTAGCTGAACACTGTGCAGAGTTCGCAAAAAACTAACTTGTAGCTTATTTAGCTGCCTGCGGTAGTGATAGGATCAGGAAAACACCACCAACCTTCGACAGGTAGCTTTAGCTGAACACTGTGCAGAGCTCGCAAAAAACTAACTTGTAGCTTATTTAGCTGCCTGCGGTAGTGATAGGATCAGGAAAACACCACCAACCTTCTACAGGTAGCTTTAGCTGAACACTGTGCAGAGCTCGCAAAAAAACTAACTTGTAGCTTATTTAGCTGCCTGCGGTAGTGATAGGATCAGGAAAACACCACCAACCTTCGACAGGTAACTTTAGGTGAACACTGTGCAGAGCTCGCAAAAAACTAACTTGTAGCTTATTTAGCTGCCTGCGGTAGTGATAGGATCAGGAAAACACCACCAACCTTCGACAGGTAACTTTAGGTGAACACTGTGCAGAGCTCGCAAAAAACTAACTTGTAGCTTATTTAGCTGCCTTCGGTAGTGATAGGATCAGGAAAACACCACCAACCTTCGACAGGTAGCTTTAGCTGAACACTGTGCACTACTCGCACTACACTAACTTGTAGCTTTAGCTGAACACTGTGCAGAGGTCGCACTACACTAACTTGTAGTTTTAGCTTAACACTGTGAGGAGGACGCACGACACTAACTTCTACAGGCAACTTTAGCTGAACACTGCGCAGAGCTCGCAAAAAACTAACTTGTAGCTTATTTAGCTGCCTTCGGTAGTGATAGGATCAGGAAAAAAACACCAACCTTCTACAGGTAGCTTTAGCTGAACACTGTGCAGAGCTCGCAAAAAACTAAGTTGTAGCTTATTTAGCTGCCTGCGGTAGTGATAGGATCAGGAAAACACCACCAACCTTCTACAGGTAGCTTTAGCTGAACACTGTGCAGAGCTCGCAAAAAACTAACTTGTAGCTTATTTAGCTGCTTGCGGTAGTGATAGGATCAGGAAAACACCACCAACCTTCGACAGGTAGCTTTAGCTGAACACTGTGCACTACTCGCACTACACTAACTTATAGCTTTAGCTGAACACTGTTCAGAGGACGCACTACACTAACTTGTAGCTTTAGCTGAACACTGTGCAGAGGTCGCACTACACTAACTTGTAGTTTTAGCTGAACACTGTTCAGAGGACGCACTACACTAACTTGTAGCTTTAGCTGAACACTGTGCAGAGGTTGCACTGCACTAACTTGTAGCTTTGCTGAACACTGTGAGGAGGACGCACTACCCTAACTTGTAGCTTTAGCTGAACACTGTGCAGAGGTCACACTAAACTAACTTGTAGCTTTAGCTGAACACTGTGAGGAGGATGCACTACCCTAACTTGTAGCTTTAACTGAACACTGTGCAGAGGTCACACTAAACAAACTTGTAGCTTTAGCTGAACACTGTGAGGAGGACGCACCACACTAACTTGTAGCTTTAGCTGAACACCGTGCAGAGGCCACACTAAACTAAATTGTAGCTTTAGCTGAACACTATTCAGAGGACGCACTACACTAACTTGTAGCTTTAGCTGAACATTGTGCAGAGGTTGCACTACACTAACTTGTAGTTTTAGCTGAACACTGTGAGGAGGACGCACTACACCAACTTGTAGCTTTAGCTGAACACTGCGAGGAGGACGCACTACCCTAATTTGTAGCTTTAGCTGAACACTCTGAGGAGGACGCACTACACCAACTTGTAGTTTTAACTGAACACTGTGAGGAAGACGCACTACACTAACTGTAAATAGTCTAGCTGCCTGACTTTGGTACTAATAGGATCAAAAGAACACCAGCAATTTTCTTCAGGTAGCTGTAAATACTGTAACAAGACAAGCCTGCCTGTCAGTAGGAAGATAACAGGAACGGATCTAGCTAAACTGAATACAGTGTATATATATATATATATATATATATATATATATATATATATATACAACACTTGGGATGCATATATATATACACAATACACTGTAAGTGCAGCTAACTCACTCACTGTCCTGCCTAATCTAGCTAACTAATGGAATGGCCGTCGGACTTTCATCAGACCTTTGACGGACTTCTGATGGACTTTTGAATGAACGGACTTACCTACACATGATCACACCAAAGTCCGACGGATTTGTACGTGATGACGTATGACCGGACTAAAATAAGGAAGTTGATCGCCAGTAGCCAATAGCTGCCCTAGCGTGGGTTTTCGTCCGTCAGACTAGCATACCAGACGAGTGGATTTTTCGACTGGACTCGAGTCCGTCGGAAAGATTTGAAGCATGTTTCAAATCTAAAGTCCGTCAGATTTTCGACTGGAAAAGTCTGCTGAAGGTCCGATGAAGCCCACACATGATCGGATTGTAGTCCGGCGGACCAGTCTGGTCAAAAGGTCCGCTCATGTGTACGCTGCATATGAATGCGTATAGATTGATTATTTGTGCATACTTGTGTATTCTGTGTACATTTTATATAAGCATCTGCGGTTAATTGAATTGATGTTTCCGTAATGAGCTTTATTATCTCACAGACTTTCCATCAGAAAGGCTGCATCAGGATGCAGTCCCACCATATATGTTGTAGTGTACCCTTTGCCTGATCGCAGCACCAGCAGAGATCTGGAACTGCCGGAATCCATCTATGTATCTTATCTGGTGTGTTGTACCGATTTGTCAAAAGTTTAACCACTTCAATACCAGGCACTTAGACACCTTCCCGCCCAGATCAATTTTCAGCTTTCAGCGCTGTCGCAATTTGAATGACAATTGCGTGGTCATGCTACACTGTACCCAAACAAATTTTTTATCATTTTGTTCCCACAAATAGAGCTTTCTTTTGGTGGTATTTGATCACCTCTGCGGTTTTTATTTTTTGCGCAACAAATAAAAAAAGACCGAAAATTTTGAAAAAAAACAAGTTTTTCTTTGTTTCTGTTAAAACTTTTTTGTAAATAAGTACGTTTTCTTCTTCAATGATGGGCACTGATATGGCTGCACTGACGGGCACTGATGGGCACTGATACGGCGGCACTGATGGGCACCGATGAGGTGGCACCAATGAGGTGGCACTGATGAGGTGGCACTGACGGGCACTGATGATGGGCACTGATAGGCGGCACTGATGGGCACTGATAGGCGGCACTGATGGGCACTGATAGGTGGCACTGGTATGCGGCACTGATGGGCACTCATAGGTGGCACAGATGGGCACTTATAGGCGGCACTGATGGGCACTCATAGGTGGCATTGATGGGCACTCATAGGTGGCATTAATGGTTACTTATGGGTGGCACTGATAGTTGGCACAGATGGGCATGGATGGGCACTGATAGATGGGCACTGATGGGCATGGATGGGCACTGACAGGTGGCATGAATGGACACTGATGGGTGGCACTGATGGCACTGCTTGTTTGCAGTGATGCCCCTAAGGGTGGCATTGCTGGACATCACTGCAACATAATGGTGCCAATCAGTAACCATTTGTGGGCACTGATTGGCACAGATTTGGCACACTGGGCACATGTGGATGGCCATGGGGTACATACCTGGCCATCCACATGTTGCCCCTTCCCTGGTGGTCCTAGTGGCGATCCCTGGTGGTCCAGTGTGGTGATCTGTGGGGGGGCTGCGCTGATAAACAATCAGCGCAGGCCCCCCCTGCCAGGAGAGCCACCGATCGGCTCTCCTCTAATCGCGTCTGTCAGACGTGAGTGAGGAAGAGCCGATCAACGGCTCTTCCTATTGACAGCGTGATCAGCCGTGATTGGACACGGCTGATCACGTGGTAAAGAGCCTCCGCCGGAGGTTTTTTACCAAGATCAGTGTAGCGGTGTGTCAGACTGACACACCGCTCCACCGATCGCCGCGATGCGCGCCCCCGGGGGCGCGCTGTGGCATGTTATCCTGCTGGACGTCATATGACGTCCAGTCAGGATAACAGAACCACTTCCCAGACGTCAATAGGGCGGGCGGGAAGTGGTTAAAGGAAGTTTCCTGTATGCGAGTGCTAATTGTACATTTGTGTGCAAACACACAAGCATGTAGCCATTGGTCCTCATTGAAAGAGGTGTTTAAAGCAGATTCCCAGAACTCTTTGTGTTTATTTGGTCCCTGAGGACTGGAGGTCTGTAACCAGGCATAAGATAATTAAATAGTTTTTTCAGTTTTTGCTGCCTTAAGACACATAGCTTCAAAAGGAGTTAAGGGTCTCGTAAGTTGTTTATATCTTTGGGGACTCACTCAAGACATAACTGTGAGTCTGTCTGTATTCCCAGTTTGTCATATACGTTTGTCCTGTCTCAGTTTGAATTTCCAGAATTGATTTTATCTTATTGCCCTTGAAACAGTGTGAAGCCAAAAAAAGTAAATTCTCATCCACAGGCAGCAGTGATGACTTATTCATTCCTGGTGGGAAGTCTGGATTAGATATCAGTGGTGTTAGAGGTCCTGGGGATGTAGTTAAGTCAGAGAGCTGAATTACTTTTTGTAAATTTTTAAGTGTCGTCGCTACTAAAGGGTGTTGTTTCAGTTGTCTAGGATAAGAGTTCCATGGTGTCACCGGTGTTGGTCCTATATTATTTTCCAAAGCCACCCAATCCTTATTGTCTGTATGACATGTCCAGTCTATAATTTGTGTAAGATGTGAAGCAAGATAGTAATTTTTAAAATTTGGGAAACCCAGTCCTCCACTGTGTTTAGCTCTAGTGAGTAGCTGGAGCCCAATGCAAGGTTTTTTGGTCGCCCATAAAAATCTCCTGAGCATGAAGTGTCAATTTCGAAAAAAGTTTGTTGGAAGAAGGATTGGAATGGTTTGGAAAAAATACAGAATTCTAGGTAAAATTGTCATCTTAACTATGGCAGCTCTGCAGAACCATGAGAAGTATTTTAAAGACCATTTCTCCAGGTCTTTATTTATGGCTTGTAGCAAAGGTTGAAAGTTAGTTGTGTAAAGTGAGTTAAGTTTCGGTGTCAGCCAAACCCCCAGGTATTTAAGAACCTTTTCTTCCCATTTAAACTTGCAGTTATTTTGTGCGTTCATTTTCATATTATCTTTTAGGGACAGATTCAGAGTTTCAGATTTTTTATAATTTACCTTGAAATTGAATATATAGCTATAGAGTGTAAATGTTTCGCATAGGTTAGGCATAGTGATATGTGACTGGGTTATGAAAAACAGGAGGTCATCTGCATATGCTGCAGTTTTGTAAGTTCTGTCTCCTACCTGAAAACCATGAATAGATGGTGAATTATTCACTGTACGAATAAGTGGCTCTAAAGTAAGGATGAAGAGCAACGGTGAAAAGGGAGCAGCCTTGTCGTGTTCCGTTTTGAATAACTACTGCATCTGATAGGGCAACATTGATCTTTATTTTCGCGGTGAGATTGTGATACAGGGTCGTTATCCAAGATAGCATATGTGGTTTCAGTCCAATTAGCTAATAGAAATTCCCACAATACACAATCAAAGGCTTTCTCTGCATCAGTAGAAAGTAGCATGCCTTCAAAGTCGTCCATTTGTGTTCTGTAGATAAGGTTTAAAGCTTTTGTCACATTATCCCTGGCTTCGCTGTCCGGTATAAAGCCGACTTATTCTGGGCCTATTAACTGGTGTAGCAATGGCCTTAATCGGTTTACTAAAACTTTCGCAATTAATTTCAGGTCGAGGTTAAGTAAAGAGATTGACCTGTAATTGGATCCTTATTTGGTTTGGGCAGCACTGTAACGTGTGCTGTCAAAAAATCCTCTGGGATCTCATGGGGATCTCTTAGGTAATTGAGAATTTTCAGTAGGTATGATAGTAGGAGTGTTGAAAGGGATTTGTAATAATGTGCTGTAAAGCCATATGGGCCTGGACTTTTCCCCGGTTTGAGAGATTTAATGGCCAATAGTAATTCTGTCTCTGTGATTGGGCCTTCTAATTGTTGGGATTCATTATCATCTAGAGTGGGTAAACCACTGTCTATAAGGTATTGTTGGATTATTTGTGTCTGCGTCCCTAGTTGGTTCTTCGGTCTATGTGCATTCGGTAAATTATATAAATCAGTGTAATAACTATGGAATACTTGTGTAATCTTTTCGGTGTCCTGTACTATTTGATTGTTTTTTAGTTTTTATGGCTGATATGTTTGCAGCTAGCTGTGTCTCCTTCAATGCTCTTGCAAGGAATTTCCCTGTTTTGTCACCATGTTCATAAAAGAACACCTTCTTAAAGAAGAGGATCCTCTGCGCCTTAAGATTTACAATTAATGTAGCTTTTTCCTTAGTTCAAGTAGGGCAGTGGCCGTTTCTATTGCTAGGGATTGTTTATTTCGCCTATTTTGAGCACCAGATCATTCATTTCCTTTTCCGCTTCCCTTTTTTTTGCCACTCCTCTCTCACCACACATTTGTGGGCTGCCCAAATTGTTTATGAAAACAGCACATCCATGTAATTTTTCTGCAAAGTAAGCTTTTATGGTTTCTGTTTTTTTACCTAGTCCCAACATCAGGGCCGTTTTTAAGGCAAGGCAAAAGGGGCAGCTGCCCTGGGCCCTGTCATTGTTGTGGGGCCCAAAGCAGCTGCCTCATACTTGCCAACTATCCTGGTTTAAATTCCCTCTTTCCTTGATATTTTAGTCCCGTGCTGTGTCCCAATATCTCAGTGTGAAGTGCTGCTTCCAATGCTGCCCAGCTCTGCCCTTTTGTTGTGTACAGATGACTCACCTGCAGACCCTGTGTTTACATGTAAATTACCAGCATTCATATGTAAATAGTGGCAGCATTCATGTGTAAATATCGGCGGCATTGATATGTATATCTTGCCCCCCCAAGATCATATCCATAGTAATCTCTAGCAGCCAATCAACAAGCAGAAATCATGTGCTGTAACCTCTAGCAACTAATCAGTGAGCCGTAATGTGTGCTGTGCCCTCTAACAACCAGTCAGTGAGCAGTAATGATATACTGTAACCTCTGGCAACTAATCGCAATAGCTGACTAATCTGCTTCAGTAAACTGATTTTGAGTCTAGCTGCTATTTATTGTATGTCTCAGAGCAGGTGGAGAGCGAAACTGCATGAGGGAGGCCCAAGAAAAGTTTTGCCCAGGGTCCAATCAATATTAAAGATGGCCCTGCCCAACGTGTCTGTAAGTACGGACGGGTTTAGCCTCTAAGTGCTATTTTTTAGGCGTCTAATAGGCATCCGCAGAGTTAGTGAAATGGGTGCGTGATCTGAGAAGAATTTAATACCGATCTTAGCGTTTACCAAAAGAGGTAAATCCCTTTTAGAGAGGAACATGTAATCAATGTGTGTGAATTTATTGTGTAAAGCAGAGAAATGTGAGAAATCCCTGCCGGTAGGATTAGTTGTGCTCCACGTATCGACCAACACAAGTGAGGCTAGTAAGGTTTTATAATTTTTCTTAGTTTTTTGTAAGGTAAGCTGGATGTACCATCTGATGTGTCTTGTAGGGGGTTGAGTGGTGTGTTAAAGTTCCCTCCTAAAACTATACATCCCGAAGTGAAGCTTTTCAATTCATCAACAACATGTTGGCAGAATGTGACTTGAGCTGAATTAGGGAAATACACGTTCGCCAATGTGATTGGCATCCCTGCCTATTGCCCTTTAAGAAATATAAATCTTCCATCTGCACCTGCATGTTGCTTTGATATGTCGAAGCCCACATTTTTGTGGCATAAAATGGATACCCCTTTAAATTTGGAGGTGGAATTTGTGGCATGATATGCATGTGGGCAATGTTTATCTAGCATGCTTGGCACGTTACCTGTTTTGAAGTGTATCTCTTGAAGAAACGCCATGGAAGGTTTCACTTTGTGTAGTTCTGTGAGTAAAGAAGTTTGCTTCTCGGGTGTGTTCAGTCCCCTAACATTATGAGAAATCACAAAAGGTTGTTTGTCAAGCATAGAATAAGACATAGTTAAATCTGCAGGTAGTTTTCAGGATTGGATTGTTTAATTCAGTTGGTCCCTTGGTAGATAGACTAGAGAGGTTAGAGAAAGAAAAAGATCCAGAAAATTATAGAAAAGTAGTCTGGATACTCCCAAGTGAGAGGATCTCGTGAACAGAGAGGTTACTGATAAACGTCTCCCAGTGTCAATCGTTAGGAGAAAAATAAACGATTTGTGTTCAGCAGATGACCAAACAGAATCCACTGTTATGCCCCGTACACACGGTCGGATTTTGTTCGGACATTCCGACAACAAAATCCTAGGATTTTTTCCGACGGATGTTGGCTCAAACTTGTTTTGCGTACACACGGTCGCACAAGGTTGTCAGAATTTCCGATCGCCAAACACGCGGTCACGTACACCACGTACAATGAGACTAGAAAAGGCCAGTTCAGAACCAAGCGCGGCACCCTTTGGGCTCCTTTTGCTAATCTCGTGTTAGTAAAAGTTTGGTGAGAGACGATTCGTGCTTTTTCAGACTCGTGGCTTTCAGATCGTTTTCTGCCGTTCAGCTTGTGCTTGTGGGTTTGTATCTGCTCTTCAGTGCGTGCAGGGAGTGCCATTGACTTGTCAGTGTGTTCTTGTGCGTTCGTTACTGTTTTTAAGGTCGCTCTTCACAGGCCTTGCTGTTCTTCAGTGCATTCTGTTACTTCATTCTGAGCAGCCGACCGTTTTCTAGCCATGTTGCGTATGCGTACTCCTCGTAGAGTTCGTGCTGTGCAGGGGCTTGGTGTTGGGGTCCTGACCTTGACACAAGTCCAGTCCATGAACAGGGTGGGGAGGAGTTCATGGACCAAGAATTGGTTGCTTCAGCGTGACAGTTCTGTCATATGCCTTTGCTCCGTGAGATCCGTGAGAATAATCCTGATGATTTCAGGAACTTTCTCCGGATGACGGACCCCGTAATTCACCGTTTGTTGGCTTCGCTGACCCCCTATATCAGCAGGCAGGATACCTGCATGAGGCAAGCCATCACTCTGGAGCAGAGGCTCGTCGCTACCCTGCGGTACTTGGTGACAGGGAGAAGCCTGCAGGACTTGAAGTTCTCGACAGGCATCTCCCCCCAGGCTCTGGGAATCATTATCCCAGAGACCTGTTCTGCCATCATCCAGGTCCTGCAGATGGAGTATATGAAGGTAAGATTTTTATCCTTTAATATCACATTTTATTGTATTGAATGATTGATAATATATTGTATTTCTTTCCTCATTCCCTAATTACCATGATTGTAATATGCTGTGAATGTCCCCTTTGTCCTCATGCATGCTGGATTTTTCTGTAATTAATTTTTTAGGTCTTTCATACAGATTGGCCTTCAATAACCTCCCCAGCATGCTCTCCTGCCCCTATATTCACCTCATGTAGTCACTTAACAATGTATTTTATCAGCTCCATAGTAGTGCTTTACCCCAAACACCCCCTAAAATGTTTTGAAATGTGATTTTTGCTTTAAATTCAGGCAGAGTGCCAGAGGCTTTTTTTTGTGGTGTCCCCAAATCATTTTTAGTAACCCTCCCTCCCCCCAACTGCTAAGTCAGCTGATCCCAATTCTCTATCTATCCTCAATCATCTATCTGCTGACTTTGCCAAACCCATACACACTATACACATCTCTTTAGTGGTCAGATTTATGGATGAATTCCCCAAAGCATGTAGTGCAAGGGCCTGCCTGTATACTTTCAAATGGTGCTGTTTCAAGTTTTTAGATCCTATTATTATCTTGATAGGTAATAGCAGAATGTCCAAATGTGCTCAAATGTGTACAGTGTGTATTTATATCTTTGTATTATGACACTTCTTACCTGTCCAGTGGTCTGCCAATAGTGTAACTAAGGGGGGGCTGTTCCAAGTAATACCCTGTATTTAGGCATTCATCTCTCAATGAAGTGGAGAGGGTTACCTGTCCAAGATTTCCCCACCCCCCATAATGTTAGAAATGGCCCATGAGAGGGGGGGGGATATGATAGGTGTACCTTATACTTTGGTGTTGTTAAATTCCCCTTAATAAATGCTATCTGGAGGTTGGCCAAGAATGTTTGTGTCTAATCTGCTTGCCATGTTTATGTGCAAAAATATTAATTTATTTTTGTTTTCCTCAACAGTTTCCTTCCACGCCACAGGAATGGCAGACTGTGGCCTCCCACTTTGCCCAGCGGTGGGACTTTCCTAACTGCGGAGGGGCAATTGATGGGAAACACGTCCAAATCATCCCACCACCCAACTCAGGGTCGTACTATTTCAACTATAAGGGGTTCAATAGTATTGTGATGTTGGCAGTGGTGTCGGCTAATTACGACTTCTTGTATGTGGACGTGGGGAAGAATGGCCGGATGTCCGATGGTGGAGTCATCACCCAGACGGAGTTCTACAGGCGTCTCCAGAATGGCAGCTTGGACTTGCCACCTCCAGAGGACAATGTGGAAGGACTCCCATTCGTGTTCATTGCTGATGAAGCGTTTGCGCTGGGGACCATCTTATGTGGCTATTCCCTATGAGGACCCTCACCCCAAACAGAGGGTTTTTAATTACCGGCTGGCCAGAGCCCGAAGAGTGGTGGAGAACACATTTGGAATCCTGGCCAGCTGGTTCCGCCTATTTCTGACACCCATCCATATGACGGAGTATAAACTTAATCATATAATCCTGGCGTGCTGTATTCTCCATTACTTTTTACGCAAACATTCCGCCAACTATGCTGGCTTAGTTGGGCCTGAGGCTGGAATGATCCATGAAACAACACTGACGGCACTTGAAAGTGGCCGTCCTGGCTTGCCTTTTCTGAGTGCCCATGATAACCGGTTACGATACCTGGAGTTCTTTGCGGGTAGGGGGGCCATCAATATGCCAGCAAATTTGTGAAGCCTTTATCAAATAAAAAAGCAAAAAAAGAAAATCTTTGTGGACATTTACTGCTTGTGTTTGTTTTAGCTGACCCTGACAGAAATGTGTTGAGTCCCGAAAATGGCATGATTGTGTAACCTTATACAAAGCACTGTTGGTTGTTATTTACTAAAGGCAAAGACACTTTGTACTACAAGTGCACTGAAACTGCACTGAAACTGCACTTGTAGTGCAAAGAGGATTTGCCTTTAGGAAATAACCCCCATTTTCACAGAAAACAGCAATGACATCACCAACAAACAAAGTGTTTTAGCGTTGACACAATAATCCACACATTCTTGCTTAACAATCTCTTTAATACATGCACAATCACATGTGCATTTAGAAAAGTTTTTTCTAACAAAACAACATGTTTGTTGTCTAACAAATTTTGGGGTAGCATTATCAAACAGATAAATGTCCATTTAAGCTAAAACAGGCATGTGTAAAACCAACAAGAAAGCTACAAATCTTGAACTTACAAAGTTCACATTTGTTTGAACTTGAAGGCAATATCAGACATGAGTATTTAGGAACTGTGTTTGATATTGCGTTCAGATGGGGTGAAGTCACCCCAGGAAAAGCCAAATTTGGAAGATGCACACAAATTTCCCAATGTCAACATGTGCTAGCTGCCATCACGGAGATCAAGGGACGTGTTTTAGGGGAGCAACCCCTTCCTCTCAGCTACTTTATTATTGAGGAAGGGGTTGCACCCCCAAAACGCGTCCATTGATCTCCCGTGATGGCAGATAGCACATGTTGGCACACTGTGTGCATCCTCCAAATTAGGCTTTTCTACAAATCTTTCAAACATTGTTAACATTGTAGCACACAAAAAAAAGGGATTGTGAGGGGTTTTAAATTCGCCCCAAAACATCAATGATGTTTTTATTTTTTTGAATAACATCACTGATGTTTTTATTGAGTTTTTCCAATTCTAAATTACACCCCATGATCTCCCCGATCAGGATCTGGGCACTTTCTGATGTGAAAGGATCTGGAGCCACAACATCACGATCACCTAAAAAGAGAGAAACCCAAAAAAAAAGGTATCAAAAATATGCCGTCATACATCTCTTACCTGAGCCTGTGGTCGCAGACACTCACCTGTTGTGGTGACAATTTCCACCACATCTTCTTCCTCCTGCTCTTCTTGGGAGGCGGGATTTCCCCTTCTTCCAGAGGTGGGGTGTCTGTGTTCTCCTCGGATGAGGGGTGTCCTCCGAGTCTTTTCTCCCCTATGTAAAAAAAAAATGCTATACTTAGCACACAGTGATTTGATGGCAGAACTATAATTAGAAAACATTGATTGGAAGTGGGGTACAATTGTTCCAAAATGTGGCATTTTCAGTGTCCTTTGTCAAGCTTCAATACTTGACCTGTTTGGTACAAGCTTCATAGATGTAGCCCCCCCTATAGTATACACTGGAGCACCTGTGTGCCCCCACTAATAAAAAGGGTGTTCTTGTGTCCCACACTAGTGCTCCAGTGTCCAGATGTGAAAACAGCTGCTGAGTGTCCTCTCCTTACACAGAATCTATTTTGCATTTCATTCTAGTAACAAAGCCATCTACACAACCAAAATAGTTTATGACAAGTAGGGCGTAAAAATTGTGGCCAAATGCATATGGCCTAAACAATGGAGTTTTATAGGCCGAAAGAAAAATGTTTGATACGAACGAATAATGTACCCATGAACATGAAATTTGCCATGTAAAAATGTAGACTTGTAAGAAAAGCACATGGAGCAGCACGAACGTAATAAACATAAAGAATAGGAACACAGGACAACTACTTACTTTTTTGCAGCACTCTCTGGATCTTTCTGTACTTCTCATGTTCTCTTAATTTCAGGTCCGACCACCGCTTCCTGAGCTGAACTTTCGATCGTCGTACCCCGAAATGCCGGTGCAGACTTGGCCTTTCGACCATTGGGGTTGGGGTAAGGCCCATACTTCCCCTCATAGTCGGCCCTCTTCAGGATGTCCACCATCTCCAACATCTCCCCAAAGGACATATTTGAGGCCTTAAATCTCCTTCTGGATTGGGACGTTTCTGCCTCCGGGCTTTCCTCCTCCTCCTCCTCGTTGCTCTAATTAGCACGCACCTGCTGTGTCTCCGCCATGTGCTCTTCCCCCACTGCGCCGAATGAAAAGGGGCGGGGAATAGACTAGAAAGAACGTCAGGGGCGGGCGGAGTTACACGCATGTGCAGCGTGTATAAAGCATAACACGCGTGTGTATTACGTACGATCTGCGAGCGGAGGAAGGAGCATCGAAAGTGCCGATCGTGATAACGAAGGTAAGATCTAAACTTGGGCCTATACTGCTTCGAAATTGAAGCCTATATTGTAACAAGATTAGGAGACTAAAAAGATTAGGAGAGTTTGGCCTGACCTTAGGGTTTGTCTTGTGTTGTGTCTTGCAGAGAAAATGGATGGCTTCAATGACCACAACTTCCTCCCCCTGTTCATAGACAAGTACAGGGAGCTGCCCTGTCTGTGGCAGGTGAGACATCCCCATTATAACAATAAACAAAAGAGGCAGGCAGCGCTGGAGACACTGCTGGAGTTGGTGAAGCCGGTGGTCCCCACAGTAACCATCCCCTATTTAAAAGCCAAAATTGGTGGCCTGAGGAGCACTTATCTTAGGGAGCGCAAGAAGGTCACGGATTCCCAGAGGTCCGGAGCTGCAGCAGATGATATTTATGTCCCCAGGCTATGGTACTATGAGAGACTGCGATTTCTGTCAGACCACACTGAAGTCAGGGAATCCCTCTCTACTCTTCCTTCCACTCTTCCTTCCACCCCAGCTGAGGCTTCCGATGTCCAACCTGGGCCTTCCAGCCAGGAAGAAGTGGAGGAGCCCAGCTGGAGTCAGGTATAGCATTCTTCTACAGATTTATTAAAGAAATGATCTTTACTAGATGTTATTATTGATGTTATTATTGATCACTAATTGCTGATTGAAAAAAGTGTTTTACATATCAATAGACAGTAGTGGGCACCCAAAATTGGGACAAGAAAGAAAACTGCTGGGCTCAGAAGGATAGTCTGTTATATTTGTTAACATTCAATTTGCAACAGTCAGGAGGTGACAATTATGTGTGATTGATGAATAACAAACTAAAACTATGTCCCTTTTTCATACACAGGAAGACCTCAGCCAGGACGAGGTTGTGGAATGTGGCAGCCAGGAGGAGGTGGGGATTAGTGGCAGCCAGGAGGAGGCGGGGCTAAGTGTCAGCCAAGAGAAGCCTGGGACCAGTCGCAGCCTGACCGAATCACAGGTTCCTCCCCTCCGCCTTCCATATAAAAGAGTGAGGAAGACGACTCCCATGCAGGATTCAGCGCTCAGGCTCATTCAGGAGGCTTCTGCGTCCCTCCGAGCCTTACCCACTCCTAAAGAGGCCTTTGCCTGCATGGCTGCCACAAAACTGCAGGGCATGCAGGAGGGTCAACGCAAGCTGTGTTAGGACCTTCTTTATAAAGTCCTAAGTAAGGGGGTGAGTGGGGAACTAACACCCAAGACCGACGTGATTGAGTTGGACCATCCTCATCCTCCTCCTCCTCCTGCTGCCACAACTCCACCACCAGAGCCACCGCGTGGAAGGAAACGTGGAAGGAAGACCAGAGAGTGATGGCCCAGGGTTCAGTCTGGTCTGACAAAAGCTGCAGTCTCTCGTATGACCACAGCCTGGGGACACAGATGTCATCTGCTGCTTTCCGGATCTCAGGGACTTCTGGACCAGACTGCACTCCCTTAGATAAGGACTCCTCAGGCCACCAATTTTCCTTGAAAATAATTGATGTCTGCCCTGGGGGTCCAAGGCTTCACCCATTTCTGCAGTTTCTCCACCATTGCCTCCCTCTTTGTTTAGTTGTGAGCCCTTAATAAAAGTAATTTTTTGGAAAATTATCCTCTCCTATGTGTGTTTTCATCCAAAAAGGACAGTTTGTTGGTGACGATTCAGGTACATTTCTAACATAAAATGTGAAATAAACAAGGGACAACACCACCAAACAATCTTCTACAGAATAAATAGAACAACATATCAATGGTGTTGTGGTAACTTGACACAAAAAACACACACAAAAAGTTTCAGGAGTACAAATAAAAATCCTAAAAACCAAAAATAAGCCTTGAAAAAAAGACAAACAAAAAAAAATAATCGGACTTAAAAACCAAAAAAAAAAAATCAAAATATAATGTTGTCCAATGTGACAAATCAAAATATATTGAGGGAATCCCGATAAATAGTAAAGAAATAAGTTCGTGAGAAGTGTGTGTGAATATGAGCAGCAAAACTACTTAATTCTTGTCACATTATAAAGAAGAAGAGAGTGTGCTGTATTAAACCATTTTTAATATTGCAGCGTGACGAAAGTGCTGTATCCATTGCGAACGCTAATTTTACCAGACCGAGCTGTTCCGTGTCGGAATTTCTTCTGAGCATGCGTGGCACTTTGTGCGTCGGAACAGGCCACACACGGACGGAATTGACGCGATCGGACTTTGTTGTCGGAAAATTTTATCTCCTGCTCTCCAACTTTGTGTGTCGGAAAATCCGATGGAAAATGTCCGATGCAGTCCACACACGGTTGGAATTTCCGACAACACACTCCGATCGGACATTTTCCATTGGAAAATCCGACCGTGTGTACGGGGCATTAGAGGCAATGGGAGGTTATTACTACAGAAATGTCAATGTTGTGTTTAGAAAACCTGTTGTAATAAAAACGGTGTAAACATTGCCTCCCGCAGACTTCAAATAAAGCAAATAAAATAATTAAATTGATCATGTACCCCTTCCAGCCATTTAAGTGGTAGCATGAATCAGTAAAATGAAAACAGGGCTAAGAGTAAGCGTTAATTAAACATTTGACCACTGGTTATAGCAAATAACCTAGCAAACCTAAATAGTCTGGCACTAGATAAACTCCAACATTATAAACATTATAAACTAATTTCCAAGTATGCACTATAGGCACATTTGGTAACAAGCTTAGTAGTGCAAATAATATCTGGTTATAGCGGATTAGTTCAGAGATAACCTCGGCTCTGAAACTTCCAACGAAGGGCATTAGATTGACTCATTTAGAACAAGGGGGACCCCAACAATATATATGGCGAATCATAGCGTCCTATTTGGAGAATTGACTAAGTGGATAGCCTAGGTCTGTGTGTATAGTCAATTGGTCAGGACCAGAGGGTATTCATGTAGTCTTTTTTGGTTGGCTTGGAGACACAAAGATTTTTTTTTAAGAAACATAACTACTGTGTACATGAGATCAGTCTGGTAGATGAATTATGTGGATAAAGCTTATGCTGAACAACCCAAATAATCTGATGACAATCATATAACAGTCAAACTCTATTATAGCATAAAACACCCGTAATATGGTATGAATAATGGGTTTGGGGGTATTATATGGTAACACACATTGTTTTAGAGTTAATGAATATCACCCACACTGCCCCAATCCTGAGTGTGCTAAGTAAGGGATACAGTTCTACCAGTGTAGGGCATAGGATACACGAGTCGTGTGAATTATTCACCGTATTGCCCTGTTTTGGGTGTTTAATTAATTAAAGTTTATGGGTAAAGTTTATTGTTCAAAGACCACAGGATGTTCACACATTCCTATTTGGGTAGACTGCTTGGTAAATTAATTACTAAACATGAATGAGTATATATACATAAAAGAGGATGATTAGTGGGCAAAAAGACATATGCATACACATAAGTATGTAATCAGCAAATTTTTCCAGCTTCATATTAAATTGTAATGGTACCGAGATTAGAAGAATGTTTGGACACGGTGGATTCAGAGTCTCAAGTGACCAATGAACTTCAGAGTCAAGCATCATTGAGGGAAATAAACATGTTGCAATGCAGAATAGCATCACTAGATGCATCCAAAGATAATAAATCATTGTGTGAGAAAAAGTTTTCAGCTTGGAGAGTCAAAAAGCTGTGTAAGGCATTGTGTAACAAATAAACAGGGTCATGGTACGCACATAGTGATGCTACCACGTGACCTGAGGAGGAGGACAGGCTCCGCTTGATGTTTGTTATGCCGGCCGACGTCTTTTATATACCAATACACGAATTTATCTTTTAACTGTAAGTGCAATACTTTATATATTAAAGTGGTTCTTGGATGTATTACACTATGGCCAGTTTATTTCCTTTTTGGGTCATACACTGAGGAAACGGATCTCCTGGTCGCAGTGGGCGAACATTTGTACTTCCTATCACCATCCACATGATTCCTAGTGGAGTTTTTTGAGCCATTTGCATTTTAAAGCTTGCAAGTTGGTAAGCACACTCTACAGCTACGGTGGCGGGGATATCACCTTTTGTTTTACGTGCACATTAGGGTGTTGGTTACAATTAAAGGTCTACATAGAATATGCAGGTATACTACACTATGGCCAGTTTTTCTTGTTTTTCTCTCCTTCCGATATATATGCACTGAGGGAACGTTGACTCGAGTTTGGATAGAGCGGAAGTTTTTTCTACACCTAAAGGCCCTGGCTGGGTTTAAGCCATCCGCTTATACTGCTTGCTGTTCTGGTAAGCGCAACTTACTACTAAGGTGGTCGGGTTCTTCAGTTGAACTGCTATATGTTTCGTGCCCATTGAGGCGTTTCTGGTGATCTGGAGTGCCTTTGTTTGACAACTAATTTGGACTTTTATTTTACTCAATTTTTTAGCGCAGTTTATAATTTATATTACACTTGACTTTGTACTCCTCCCCTGGTTGCAGCCACACAGGCTTGACACCATCTGAACCAAATAAGTTTATCTTGGTCTCATCAGACCACTGGACATGGTTCCAGTAATCCATGGTCTTATGCCGCGTACACACGGTTGGACTTTTCAGCTACAAAAGTCCGACAGACTTTCGACAGACTTTTGACGGACTTTTGGGGGACTTTCAACAGACTTTCTAACGACCGGACTTGCCTACACACGATCACACCAAAGTCTGATGGATTCGTACGTGATGACGTACACTGGACTAAAATAAGGAAGTTGATAGCCAGTAGAAAATAGCTTACAGACGAGCGGATTTCTGGGTCCGGCGGAGTTACGATGTAAAGATTTGAAGCATGTTCCAAATCTAAAGTCCGTCAGATTTGCAACTGGAAAAGTCCGCTGAAGGTCCGGTGAAGCCCACACACGATCGGATTGTCCGCCGGATTTGGTCCGTCGGCGTCCATCGGACAAGTCCGGTCGAAAAGTCCGACCGTGTGTGCGCGGCATTTGTATGCTTGTTTTCAGCAAACTGTTTGCGGGCTTTCTTGTGAATCATCTATAGAAGAGGCTTCCGTCTGGGACGACAGCCATGCAGACCAATTTGATGTGTGCAGCATATGGTCTGAGCACTGAGAGGCTGACCCCCCACCCCTTTAACCTCTGCAGTAATGCTGGCAGCACTCATACATCTATTTTCCAAAGACAACCTCTAAATATGACGCTGAGCATTTTCACTCAGCTTCTTTGGTCGACCTGTTCTGAGTGAAACCTGTCCTGTTAAACCACTGTATGGTCTTGGTCACCGTGCTGCAGCTCAGTTTCAGGGTCTTGTAAATCTTCTTATAGCCTAGGCCATCTTTATGTAGAGCAACAATTTTTTTTCAGATCCTGAGAGAGATCTTTGCCATGAGGTGCCATGTTGAACTTGCAGTGACCAATATGAGAGAGTGAGAGTGATAACACCAAATTTAACACACCTGTTCCCCATTCACACCTGAGATCTTGTAACACTAATGAGTCACATGACACCGGGGAGGGAAAATGGCTAATTGTGCCTAATTTGGACATTTTCACTTAGGGGTGTACTCACTTTTGTTGCCAGCGGTTAAGACATTAATGGCTGTGTGTTGAGTTATTTTGAGGGGACAACAAATTTACACTGTTATACAAGCTGTACACTCACTACTTTACATTGTAACAAAGTGTAATTTCTTCACTGTTGTCACATGAAAAGGTATAATAAAATGTTTACAAAATTGTAAGGAGTGTACTCACTTTTGTGAGATACTGTATATAATGTGTATAATGTTTGGGAGTTCTAAGTAACTTTTTCTAGCAAAAAATACAGATTTTTACTTGTAAACTACAAGTGTCAGAAAAAAGGCCTGTTCAGCAAGAAATAAGCAGAGAAGACCAGTGTAAGCAACAGACAGGTGGAATCATTATGCAAGCAGATGAGAACGACAGGAGACAGACTAATGCCAGGAAACAGAGAACAAGCCAGTCATAGCTTGTAAAGCTGTTCACAGTAGGAAAAAAAGATTCCAGAGCACAGCCAAGGACCTACAGCAATTATTGCCTAAGTATTGCCCTTCTGCACCTAACAGACTTTAAAGCTGTTGCCCAGTGACATTAAAGACACACCAGAGCATTTCATAAGTTGAAAATGCTCCTATTAGTCCACATATTGTTGCCATTCCTGGTATAAACTTGGCATCTTTGAGTAGCTTCAGACTGCCTTGAGAGATATGTTTTACCTCAGTGCCTCTAATCTATCAAGGGGGCTTGAAACATGAAAGCTGTGAACATCCTATATCACAATTTCAGCAGACTAGGAACTCTGGCCTTTGCTATCTTTTCAGCGTTGCACTTTGAATTAACTAATGCTCCTAATATAGTTGTTTTAAATTAATTACTGATTAAAATGCTCTTGAAAGAGTTACATGACAAATTGACAGTTGCAGGTTTTTGTATATTTCAATTCTTGCTTCCACAGTAAGCACAAAACTGCCAAGAAAAGCATCCACTGTGAACAGTTTATTATGATGGCTACAACATTGGAAACACTTCCAAACATATCTAAATTGGTGACTAGAGCATTGCAAGTGAGCCTCTCCTTTGGTTTATGCCTTAGAACTGGGTCACAAACAAATTGCTATTTGTTTTTATTGGCGAGAGTCACTCGATGCACACCCTCCAGCATATGACCCCTTTTTGCTCAGTATAAAATACTCCTTTTTTGCATTTCCCAATACACCATCAGTATAGAGCTTTTTGCCTAAGAATTGTAGTACAGCCATCATGTGTAATTTTTTTTTTACATTTTGTGGATTTTGTTGTTTTTTTCTAAATCATTATTAAAAAAAAAAAACTATAAGTGAACCACATTTCAGCAAACTTGAAATATTAAGTAGTAAATATCACTGCACACTTCCTTGTCAGACATGAATAATATATTAAACTGTCTAAATATAATTACTGTTCTTTCTAAGGAAATATAATTACTGTTAACTACTGTCTGTTGCTTTACTGAAAGCAGCAATTTTACAGTTTCTTGCTTCGCTTTCGGAGTTGGTCAGTGTCATAACCTGTGCGGTTCCTGCTTATGGCTTGATTTGTCATGGAAGAGTCATTGAGCTCTGGTGTCAAGCATATTGGCATTCTCTTATCTACAGCTGTATGACAACTGACTGTATATCTTTTTTACTATATATACAGTCAAATGACTTGCAATGCCTTTGTTAAATATAATCATTTTATTATATTCTGACTATATACATAATATAGTGAAAATTAGCTTTCTAAAAGGTTCCACATCCAAATAAATAAGAAAAGAACTGCCTAGAAACTTGTACGGAAAATGGTGGACTTTAAAGGCACAGCGTGAGACTAACACCTTTTATGTAAAAAAACAATACTTTATTGTAATTATAATTAAAATCGTATGATATAAAAGATTATTAAAATCAATTAGAGGAATATACTCCCTCTATATAAACAAATTCCCCTCAGTTAATATGTAGTGACGAGAAGTACATTTAGGGGATCTTGATAGTGGTTGGATCCCTCACAGTGTAGACATAGCTGCAGAGTGAAAACCTGAAAGCATAGGTTGGCTGCTCTTCCAAAATATGGCTTTGGTTTGAACAAGAGGGGCAGGGGAAAAACAGTGTAGGGATCATAGCGTAGTAAAATAACAAAGGTTTTATTGAAAGAAAATGTTTATTTTTATTTTACTACACTATGGTTGCTATGCTGTCTTTCCCCTGCCCCTCTTGGTTTTACTCACAGGTAGAGATGGGCTGAACACCCCTCAGTTTGGTTCGTGACAGAACTTTTGAACATCGCAAAAGATTGGGGCCCGAATGACAAACCCCATTGAAGTCTATGGGACCCGAACAGGAAAAAAGTCCCAATTTTGAAGGCTTATATGCAAGTTATTGGCCATAAAAGGGGTATGGGGGCCTGGTACTGCCCTGTGGGACATGTACCAAAGCAAAAAAAAGATGCTTAAAGTGAAACAATAAAAATGAAAATTTCCCTTAAATTTAGTGCCGGGGGGCTCCCCTTAGTCTGCCTGTAAAGTGGAGCATTTGTACCATGTATAGAACCTGCTGCAGCAAAACTGACATTTATAAAGACAACAAAATGACATTTAAATTGATTTTCCCTGCAAGTTTTCTTTATTTAGTAAACAACTAAGCTTTGGAAGACAGTTTGTAGGATGAGGCCACATTTTAGTGCACTCAGAACAGATTTTTTTAGATAAATTCTGGTGTCTCTTTGGCAGACTTTCAATTGAAATAACAAAGTTTTGCACCACAGTGAGCAAGCCTTATGTGAAGAAGCCAAATGATGGTACACTCAGGCCAAGATTAACATTTTTTTTAAGATAACATCTGGTGTCTCTTTGGATATAAGTATCAGGTGTGGAAAAATTGGGCTTTGGGTGTTGGTGGTGCCTTCACATTGTAACCCTATAGAGGTACTCTTGACAAAAGCAAGAATTGCCCTGCTGTAAAAAATGTAAATTTGATGCCCCTGTCAAAGAGTTGTGGAAAAATTGGTCTTTGGGTGTTGGTGGAGCCATCATCCCGTAACCTTTTAGAGGTACTCTTGATAGAAAACAAGAATTGGCCTGGCTGTAAAAAATAGAAATTTGACGCCCCTGTCACACAGTTGCGCAAAAATTGCTCTTTGGGTGTTGTTGGTGCTTTTACCCCATAACCTACGGTTTAGTAAGGCAGTCCACCACTTCCTCTACGTGCTGTGGCTGGATAGCACAGGAAACATCACTAAACAGAGACAGGTGCCCTGCCTGAGGACGGACCATGTCCACCTTTGCCTGTGAACACAGACGCTGCTGGCCCCCTCATAGTGGCATGGGAATGTCTGCCTCTCCTTGTTGGCCTCCCAGACATAATGGGGGGCTTATTACCCAAATTTTACAAATACTGGGAAATGGTGTTTGGTGCGCTTTAAATTGAGGACTGATGCTGACAGAAATGTAAAAACTATAAAAACACTAAAAAAATTACAAAAAGGGGGAACACCAGCATCCCAGTCAGAAAAACTGTGGCTGACAATTTTAAATTAAGGGGGCAGGCAGGGGACAAAAAAAGAGACACAAAAAAAAACACACAGCAACGATAAAGGTCTGGATCTAGTACATTTTGCCTTAAAAAGGAAACAAAGGAAATTAAACATGATTAACCAGCAAATTGCTGAATGCAAAACCATACTGGACCCTTTTAAAGAGACAGCACCTTTTTCATCACTAACTCAACAACTGAATAAAGTGTTAGAACAGAAAGATGTTGAATTGAAACTAAGGAAAAAGAGAAAATACCTCAGAGATACCAATGATTATCAGTTAGAACAGGTTTTCAATTGGCAAATCAATGCCAAACAAGGTAAAACTGGGTCTATAGCCTCATCACCAGATAGAGAGGTGAGGATAGTTAGCCCCAGGAGAAATACATATTATAGGACTCCAGAAAGGAGATCCAGGACACCAGAAACCCCAAGATATAACCAACAGAAACAATGGGAACAAAGTAACACATTGAGAGATGACAATGGATCAAGAACACCAAAACCTTGGTGGGGGAACAAAACAGAAAATAAATCACCAAGAAGACCTTATTGGAAAAATAATGCCAATAAAAGACCAAACAAACCCCACTATCCACCCTACAATCAATCAAGATCGCATCAATCAGGTAATGAATCGCAATATGATCAGGTGGAAAATGGCAGGTACCCCAGGTATGGGGAACAAGGATACTATCAACATTCAACTAGAACTGAACCAAGAGAAAATCAATATAATTTCAGAAATGACCCCAGAAACTCCTACCAACAACCTCATAGGGATCAGCCAAGGGATTATCGGTATGATCAGGATAGGAGAGATCATAGGGACTATCAACAGAGTAATGGTGAATCTCGAGACCACCAGTTCAATGGTAATAGGAATGGGACCAGAGAATATGACCAATACAGATATGCTGATAGGAGGAGCCCATTGCCTACCACCAATAGATACGAGCCTCTTAGAAATTACATAGAGGAAGAACAGTTAAGATCTTTTTTAGATTTCCGCAGAAACGAAGATCCCCCACCCCTACAGGAATATACAAACAGAGAAAGAAGTCCAAACACCATAAAAGGGGATGCAGAGCAGGATGGCAAACCCAAAAGAAAAAGAGAGTACTAGGGGAAGGCATCTACAACCTCAGCGGCAAAGAGCTCACACGAGCGGAATTAATCACACTGGACAAAGGCCTTAAATATGCACCAAAAAAGAATCTGGACAAATTCCAGATGTATATTGACATACAAAAATACACTAGGAAATTGAATATCAAGAAATACTTATTATCCAGATCACCATCTACATTGAACAAAGGAGTGGAACTTGGCAGAGGAGTACAGTATAGTAATTTAAGAAATAAGTCACTATTCATTCCACCCTCTACAAATAATGAACATATTGAGGTGTTTAAAAAAAATGGTGATAAAAGACCTGGAACAACTCAAGTTCAGTAGAATCTCGGAATCCCAGCATATACAACAAGGTATAAAACAATTGGAAGCAAATAAAGATATTATAATTAGACCGGCCGACAAAGGGGGCGCCATTGTAGTACTAACCAAGGAATACTACCACCAGGAACTGATGGGACAACTTAACGAAATAACACATATCTGAAACTCAGTAGCAATCCTACTAGAGAATACAAACGAGATCTGTCCTCTTTGATTAAAAAAGGAATCAACAAAAATATTTTATCCAAAAAAGAATCTAGATATTTAGTACCGGATACATGTAGAGTTCCAATCATTTACAACATCCCGAAGATCCATAAGAATGCTGAGGCACCACCAGGAAGACCCATCATTAATGGGATTCAATCGATCAATGCAAGACTAGGGGAATATGTGGACAAATTCTTGCAACCCCTAGTACCTAACACTAAAGCTTATCTACGTGATACCAAACATTTATTACAAATATTAAAATCTCTGACCCTGGACCCTAATGGAAGATATCTGTTAGCAACTGCTGATGTTGCTTCACTGTACACAATAATTGAACATAGCGATGCAATAGAAGCATCTAAATGGGCTATGGAGTCATTCAGCCATCTAATTTCTAAACAGAAAAGATTTCTTCTTAGAAGCCTGGCCTTTGGTATTCAACATAACTACTTCTGGTATAATGATAATTATTTTCGACAACTAACGGGTATTGGGATGGGAGCTAAATATACCCCAAGTGTAGCCAACATATTCATGGCAAAATGGGAGGAGGATGCCATCTTTTTAAATACTCCAAAGGAACTGGTTCTATATAAAAGATTCATAGACGATTGTATTTTTATTTGGAAGGGTGATGAACTGAGTTTAAGATCCTTTTTCCTACGTTTGAATATGAACCAAAAGAATATTAAACTTGAACATCAAATTAGTGAGACTAAAATCCAGTTCCTTGATCTTGAAATAGAACTAACAGCCAATATCATCAGCACAAAAACTTTCTTCAAACAGGTGGAAAGGAACAGCTATATACCAGTAACGAGTTGCCACTATGAGCCATGGTTAATCAACATTCCGAAGGGCCAGTTTGTTCGCTTACGGAGAAATTGTTCAGAAAATGATGACTATCTTAAACAAGCTCAGTGGATAGGTAAGAGGTTTGAAGAAAAAGGGTACAATAAATGTTTTATAGAAGAAAAAATAACAGAAGTCAATCAAACCTCAAGAGAAGCGCTGATCCAAGATAAAATCAAGGTAAATGACAAAACAGATGACATACCTCTGATAATGGACTTCAGTGTACAACACAGGAGGATGGAGAGGATTATAAAAAGACATTGGTCTATTTTAAAAACTGATACTACTTTGGCAAATATACTCCCAGAAAAACCGAAATTCATTTATAGACGAGCTCCAACTCTAAGGGACATCATAGCTAAAAATGTACCCAACCCACCCAAGAGAATAACTGATTTAACCTTTTTTCAGGGTAAAGGATTCTATCCCTGTAAAAGGTGTTATGCCTGCATGAATACTAATCAAAATGGATACAAATGTCAGAAATTTTCTTCAACAAATACTGGACAAGAATTTGAAATAAAGGATTTTATATCTTGCATGACTGAGGGGGGTGGTATATGCTTTACAGTGCTCCTGCTCCCTCCAATACAATAATACAATAATAATGGCAGAACGAAACGACCAATGTGGAAGAGAATAAGAGAGCATATCCAGAACATTAGAAAAGGCTATCCAAAACACAGTGTTTCAAAACATTTTGATAGGTATCATAACAGAGACCCTAGGGGTCTCCAATTCTGGGCTATTCAAAAGTATAAGGCTCATTGGAGGGGTTCCCATAAAGTGAGGGAACTCAGCAAGAATGAATCCAAATGGATATTCCAGATGGGTACGTTAGAACCCCATAGTTTGAACATTGAATTTGACCTGAATTGTTTTATTTCTGATTTTTAGAGGTTTTTCAGATTTATATATATATTTTTATGGTATATATTTTATTTAAATTTTTTATATTTTTTTATATATTTTTCATTTTTTGGTCCTAGATTCTCATTATTTGTCCAATACCAGTTTTTTCTGAGTGGCAATATTTGGTTAAGTTCTAGCATACAAATAATGGTCATCATCCATTTTTGCAATATTCTATCATGGAATTTTTAGATTTTAATTTTACATTTTAATATCATTTCCCTATTTCTTATATCATATCTTATTTTAATTTTATATATGTATATTTTATATACATATATATCATGTCATCCTGTTTACTCCGTTTTCCATACATTTATGAGCAGAGCATGTGGATACCCCATTTTTGTGATATTATGGGGCACTGGTCAATTATCAAAACCATTAGAGACAATGCTTTGCTATATATTCCCTCAGTGAGATGTTATACCAATTGTGACCACTGGAGGGAGTGGAAGAAGTAAACGTGATTAGAGATATCAATATATATATATTTTATTCTTTACACACTGCGTTTTTTACACATGGAATCGTGGTTTTGATAAACCAACCATATTCATATGAATTACATGTCTAATAAAAGTAGGTTTCAACAGGATTGAAGTCTATGCAGGAAGCAGGATGATGATTAACTCATGCTGCAGCCATGGCAGCCACTCTGCTGTTGTGCTATAAAGCTGAGTCCGTCAGAGCTTGTATTATCCTTGAAAAAGTCACGTGACTGTAATGCAACGCGTGGGAGGAGCCAAGGACGCTCTGTGCAGATCAGCAGTATCACACGGTGTACTGCAGTGAATCTGCTCCTGTCTAAGGCGGCTGACTGCTATAGTAAAACCTGCATATGCCTTATCATTATAAGGCACACGTGAGTGGATTGAAGTTTGCCTGTGTACCTTGGTATCCTAACTATTGCACAATGATTGGTTTTTTCTCTTATCTGCTTGTCAAATGAGATCTGTTTATGATTCTCACATTGGTTGTGAACAGAAGCAAAAGAAACATTGTTACTATAAATGCCAATGAGCACCTTAATTAAGCAAGTGTTTTTAAACAGCTTTGCTAGTGGGACCGGATCAAAGCTTTATACCAATCGGATTCTACACTTGTATAATTGAACCTTCTGAATACATCCCTATATATTTATTTTTATGTTGATTTTTATGTGGATTTTTTTACACATTTGGTGGCACTAATTTTTTAATTTTACACTATTTTGATTGCTGGATTTTTTAGGAATTTTTATTCACCGCTGGATTTATTTGAGTATTTATATTTATTTATTTATATTTATTCATATATATTCATTTTTATGCACATTGTGAAGTGCTTCAAATATCATTATTTATTCTTTTTAAGTGACTCTGAAAACACTCTCTTTTGATAGCAGCCTCACTTGGTTTTATGTGTAATTATCAGCTATTTAGCATCACAGCGCTTTGTGTTTTATATATTCATGTATAGAACCTGCTGCAGCAAAACTGACATTTATAAAGACAACAAAATGACATTTAAATTGATTTTCCCTGCAAGTTTTCTTTATTTAGTAAACAACAGCTTTGGAAGAAAGTTTGTAGGATGAGGCCACATTTTAGTGCACTCAGAACAGATTTTTTAGATAAATTCTGGTGTCTCTTTGGCAGACTTTCAATTGAAATAACAAAGTTTTGCACCACAGTGAGCAAGCCTTATGTGAAGAAGCCAAATGATGGTACACTCAGGCCAAGATTAACTTTTTTTTAAGATAACATCTGGTGTCTCTTTGGATATAAGTATCAGGTGTGGAAAAATTGGGCTTTGGGTGTTGGTGGTGCCTTCACATTGTAACCCTATAGAGGTACTCTTGACAAAAGCAAGAATTGCCCTGCTGTAAAAAATGTAAATTTGATGCCCCTGTCAAAGAGTTGTGGAAAAATTGGTCTTTAGGTGTTGGTGGAGCCATCACCCCGTAACCTTTTAGAGGTACTCTTGATAGAAAACAAGAATTGGCCTGGCTGTAAAAAATAGAAGTTTGACGCCCCTGTCACACAGTTGCGCAAAAATTGCTCTTTGGGTGTTGTTGGTGCCTTTACCCCATAACCTACTAGACGTTGAGGAGGATGAGGACGGTTTAGTAAGGCAGTCCACCACTTCCTCTACGTGCTGTGGCTGGATAGCACAGGAAACATCACTAAACAGAGACATAATGGGGGGCTTATTACCCAAATTTTACAGATACTGGGAAATTGTGTTTGGTGCGCTTTAAATTGAGGACTGATGCTGACAGAAATGTAAAAACTATAAAAACACTAAAAAAATTACAAAAAGGGGGAACACCAGCATCCCAGTCAGAAAAACTGTGGCTGACAATTTTAAATTAAGGGGGCAGGCAGGGGACAAAAAAAGAGACACAAAAAAAAACACACAGCAACTATGAAAAAGGGTTTACAGCACGGTATACAGCACTAAAAGTTATGTAATGCTGTGTTAAACACTCCACTACACTAATACACTACACTGGCACACTATTCTAACACACTATACTAACACTAAATCAACACTCAGAGTCACAATAAGTGAACACATTAACTGCTAGTAGCAAAATGAGCCCTGCTCTATCTATCTCCACTCCAACACACTACAAAAGATTTTTATGGGAAGTTAATTTTTATATTGTGGGGTGGGACTATGAGCACTAAGCCGTGATTGGAGAAAGTAATCCAATCAGGGCTCTGACAGTGCTAATTGGCAAAGCCTTGCACCTGACCAATGGTTAGGTGCAAGGCTTCATCCAATTAAGGCCCTAGAATGCACTGTGAAGTGTGCAGTGCATTGTGGGGTGCTCGGCTGGCGAATATCCCACCAAGCTAACCGCAAATTCAGATGTTCACCGAATGGGCGAACAGGCAAAGTTTGGGTTGAACTTATGTTTGCCTCGAACTGTTCGCCCATCTCTACTCACAGATGGTGTCCCACAACCACTTTAGGCAGCAGCACTGTTTAATAGTCAAAGTTTTTATGTATAGTCCATGGGCTACCCGCTCTCTTTATTGTTGCCCTTATTTATGTGTACTTTATACTGGTGTTGGAAAAGAAATTAAGCCCCAGGGATATTGCGGACACAGAGAAAAGTGAGAGTAGGGTACACCAAAATTAGAGTAAAAAATAGGTAAATTTTATTGATACAAAAAATACACGATTCAATATAAATGTACAAAAATCACCTAAAAACAATAGAATGAAACATCTGACCATGAAGTGGGACAGCCGCAAAACTTGGAATACACCGCAGATCAAGACTGAAGATAAGGCTGATGAGGTGTGTATACCAAGATACCCAACATGTTTCGGAAAGCAAAGGAGGGATTTTTTTTACATATATATTTCCTTCTTCAGGGACTACAAGAAAACGCACTGTTCCATTTCTATTGAGAAAGAGGGAGGGGGAAAAAACATCAATATTGGAGTAATATATATTATTCATTGAAATACAATGATCTGGTATAGCAACAATATGGTACATGTAATGGGTGAAGTAGGGGTATCCTATACTTACAGATCTGTGTTTAAATTCAATAATGCAAGTCCTAAGACGAAACGTCAGGCCCTGGATATTGCTGAGCTGCACCTCACAAATTCAATCATATAATTCAAAATATTTGAGAATTCAATCTCATATAGCTGGAATGCAGGCTCAAACAATTGCAAATGGATGAGAAGGAACAGGTCTGGTAGATGCCCTGAAGCGATCCAACAAAGCTCACGGGGATATCCCCTAACTAATGGAGGTGGATATCTGGTGGAAAGAAATATATGATATGTGTATAAAAAAAGGGGTAATATCGCTGTGTGTTAATAGTCCTCCACTGGGTCAGGTGAACATGAATTAGTCATGACCCACAAGGAGGACAGTACAAAAAACAAGTATGGGAATGATAAGAGCTAAAAGTTAAACAGTCTCCATTACCTGTGATAGAGATGACATATCGCATTCACAGAGATCCCTGGCGTTTCCTGGCTGTGCAGCAATTAATGCTCGCACTGACAGACATATATATGCCCAGGGACCAATAGGGGTGCAGATACACTGGACGGTTGAAGTGTCCAGTGCGCAGGTGCGGAGAACTACTGTCTCCACAGAAGCGTTCGCCCATACTACCCAAAATGGAAAGCTGCCCCAGAGCAGCATATAATGCTGATGTGGAGCCCCTGTGTTCCGGGGAGCCTTGGTGGGCCACCAAAGGCAATACCACTTGAACCTGTATGGAAAATAATAAAAAGAAAAAGAAAAATAATAGAAGGGTAGATGCAGCAAAGTATCATATCAAGGCCCTCGGTTATCGTCTACATAGTCGAATCTGTTATTCAATCATAATGCTTATTATCTGTAAACAAAAAAGAAACAGACAAATATCATAATATGGATAATACAAAAAACTTTTAAAGTACATAGATACACAATAACCATAGGCAGTAAACCTATGATTGTATGAAGCAAAATACAAAAAAACAGGATACAAAGAAACAATGCATGTAACCATATGTATGATGTTAAACTGTCACAATTAGAGAAGGGAAAAAAGGAAGAAGGGGAAAAGGAGAAAGAAACCATGGATAGTATTACAAATCTTTGTCATAGGATCCTGAAATAAAACCTGGTAGAAAATGCTTGAGATTAAAGGCCTTGTTGAGGCCAGGGGGCAACGTGGCATTAAGATTGAATATCCACCTAAGCTCTCATTGTAGGAGGAGTTTGTCAAGGTCTCCTCCACGAGAGCCAGGGTGTATCCAAGACCAGTACCTTAATTTTGGGGAAAATCCCAATGGGACATGTCTGCCTAAGGGTACATCCGGGTTGATGGCCTGCATAGCTCTAATGTGCTGATATAATCTTTGCCATAGTTTCTGTATGGCCTTGCCTACATAAAAACAATTACAACTGCAGATTAAAAGATAAACAACTGCACTAGTTTGGCAGTTTGCAAAATGTTTGGGCATAAATCGCATTCCATTCGGTAAGTGTATATTTCTTCTAGTATCCATGTATTTGCAGTATGTACATGAACCACAAGGAAATGTTCCTAATGTTTTACATGGATCTCCTCTTTTAGATCCCTGAAACCCACTCTTCACCAAAAGATCAGTTAGAGAAGTGGCACGTCTATATGTAATGGTGGGTGCAGAGGGCACATAAGGCCCCACCACAGGGTCTGAAGTCAAAAGGTGCCAATATTTTCTTCAAATTTGTGTGATGGAAATATGATCACTTGAATAAGTTGTGATGATATGATTGTGTGTCTCAGAGGGTTTCTTTTTGGTGGTCAGCAAGTCATGTCTATTTTTATTTTCTGCCCGCTTAAAAGCCTTCTTAAGACATTTGTGACTATATCCCCTTTCCAAGAGGCGTCACTTCAAATTGTTAGCTTTGCGCTTGAAATCTGAATGGTTCAAGCAATTGCGCTTAATTCGTAAATATTGTCCATACAGGATGGACTCGACCAAAGGTCTAAGATGGAAGCTGGATGAGTGAAGAATGGTTTTCCCTGCCGTAGTTTTTCTATACAGTTTACAGGATAACATATTTGTGTCATTTTTAAATATCTTGACGTCCAAGAATGTGACCTTGGATGGATCAGAGATCATAGTAAATTTTAAATTAAATGTGTTTTTATTTTAAGCCAGAAGACACTCATCCAGCAGTTTGGAAGGTCCATCCCAGACGACGAAGATGTCATCTATGTACCTGTGCCACATAACGATGTGGCACAGGTACACAGAGAGATCCTCGCCGCAAAAAATAGTCCGCTCCCACTCCCCCAGGTACAGATTGCCGTAGCCAGGGGCACAACAAGTGCCCCTGGCTACGCCCTGTACCTGGAGGAAAAGTCAATCATTGAATGAAAAGACATTGTGCCTCAATATAAAGTCCAAAGAGAGGAGTATGAAATCATTAAATGAGTTTTCATGGTGACTGATTTGTGAGAAGACTTTTTGCATTCATGCAAGTCCTTTAGAATGGGGTATCGAACTGTAGAGAGCTTCCACGTCAATGCTTGCAAGAATGCAACTCTCTGAGACCTGTACCCCCTCAATAATCTGTAGCAAATGAATGGTATCACGTACATATAAAGGTATGGAGAGAACGAAAGGTCTCATGTTAATCGACAAGGTGTGACAAATTTTCCGTGATGGCCCCATTACCAGAGACTATTGGTCTCCCTGGGGAATCTGTAGTGTGTTTGTGAATCTTGGTAAGTGAATAGAAAGTTTTTAGCCTGGGGTGAGGATTCAAAAGTTTGTTTAGAAATGACCTTATTTTGAAATGCCTCGTCCACAAATGCATAAAATTTGTTATTAAATGCTTCAACAACATCAGGGCCAACTGGGCGATACCAGTCGCGGTTGTTAAGAATTTTCATACACATGAGGCTGTATTTGTCATTGTCCATTAGGACTATGTTTCCCCCTTTGTCAGATGCCTTTATATTGATTTCATGATTACTTAACAAATTTTTGAGAGCAATTTTCTCATTTTTGGTGAGATTTTCTGGAATAGGGGATGTGGATTTTAAACTTTTGATTTCTTAACAGGTAATTTTTTTAAATGTTGATACACCCTGATTAGAACTGGGTGCAGGATATAGCGAAGATGTTTTTTTAAGAGAGGTTTTTTTAGGGATGGTTTCTCCAGAAGCAGTAGCTCCTTTGAGGAGGGCCTCTAAATCAATAGTATAAATAAGGTCCCTGGGTTCACTCTCCTCGAGTAGCGAGTTGAGGTTATCCAGGGCTCGCCTTTCACTTAGGGTTTGAAAACCCTGCATGTCAGGTTTGGTTTTTTCAAACATGCTTTTTAAGAGGAGTTTACGTGTATATAAGTGAAGATCTTTAATTACCTCAAATTTGTCCAACCTATTGGTTGGAACAAAAGTGAGGCCTTTAGAGAGAACTGAGACTTCATCTTGTGTAAGGGAGTGAGAAGAAAGATGAACAATATTCAGATTAGTGGAGTGACAAGGTGCTAAAGTGGTATTCGTGACGTGGGGGTTGGGAAGTTTCCCTGATTTTTAGAAAAAAACATAGTCGGAATTTTGCATTGAGTCATTTCCAGCAATTGAAGAGGATGTGTCAGTGTGGTGTTTCGGTGGTCGTTTGTTAGTGCCTGTCATTGAGGGATTTTCACCATCTCGTCCTCCTTTGGGTTGTCTCATACATTTAGTTTTAAAGGATCGAGAGGATGCCATAGATGACATAGAGGAGCTATCTGACATATTACTCCAATATTGATGTTTTTTCCCCCTCCCTCTTTCTCAATAGAAATGGAACAGTGCGCTTTCTTGTAACCCTGAAGAAGGAAATATATATGTAAAAAAATCCCTCCTTTGCTTTCCGAAACATTTCGGGTATCTTGGTATACAAACCTCATCAGCCTGATCTTCAGTCTTGATCTACAGTGTGTTCCAAGTTTTGCGGCTGTCCCACTTCATGGTCAGATGTTTAATTATATTGTTTTTAGGTGATTTTTGTACATTTATATTGAATCGTGTATTTTTTGTATCAATAACATTTACTTATTTTTTACCTGAATTTTGGTGTACCCTACTCTCACTTTTCTCTGTGTCCGCAATATCCCTGGGGCTTAATTTCTTTTCCATATATTTTTCTTGAGGATATGACACAGAGTTTTGGGTCCTCCAAATATTCCTGGTTGGTTTCCACTTCTTTTCTTCTTCTTTGTCTATTTAACATCATTTGGGTAGTAGATACCCGTACAAAGCCCCCCAGTTGTCAAAAACCACCAGTGTCTTACAATTAGGTCTGGTCTAGCACCTTTAGCTATACTGCCAATTTTTGACGGGAAGTTATTATTTTCCAATTTATTTTTTATTTTTTTTACATCATGGCAGAATTGTATAGTCAATCATGGGATGATTTTGCAATCAAACTACAACAAGACTATGGTCAAAACGAATCACGCACATCTGAACTTAGTTTCTTGTTTTCCGGCCTCACTAAGTGGCTGCCAAAGAAGTCACTTCTCCATTGGCACATTAAAAGTTTTGAGGAGTACATTAGGGATGATTTGAACCCTCTAGGACTGCGCATACAAATTTTTCCATCATTTGAGAATCTGGATCCCATATTTAAAATGGCATGGGAGAGCAATCTAAAAACATGTTCTGCTGTAATGATGAAACTCTTAACTGAAGAGTATCAAAAACGCTTGATCGATATCAATTGTAACATTGATAAAATTTATTCCAGAATCAAACCACTACAGGCTCATCCGGCATTTCAGGAGTTGAATGATAAATTAAAGACCCACATTGAATTGTTTAACAAATCCATTCTCTCTAAGAAAGAGCTTAAATATATGAGAGATAAACAAGCTTTCGATGAAGGAAGAGCCTATAAGTGGTCATTTAAAACACCTAAAACAAACAACAAAGGAGGCTCACGTAAGCCAAAGTCAACACATAATATTTCACACAACATGTCAGATAGCTCCTCCATGTCATCTATGGCATCCTCTCGATCCTTTAAAACTAAACGTACGAGACAACCCAAAAGTGGACGAGATGGTGAAAATCCCTCCATGACAGGCACTAACAAACGTCCACCGAAACACCACACTGACACATCCTCTTCACTTGCTGGAAATGACTTGACGCTGCAAGATGTTGTTGTTGGCACGGTAGCAGGACCGGCAGTTGGAATGGATGTGCCAACTTCCATCACCCCTAAAATTTCGACTATGTTTTTTCCTAAAAATCAGGGAAACTTCCCAACCCCCACGTCATGAATACCACTTTAGCACCTTGTCACTCCACTAATATTGTTAATCTTTCATCTCACTCCCTTACACAAGATGAAGTCTCAGTTCCCTCTAAAGGCCTCACTTTTGTTCCAACCAACAGGTTGGACAAATTTGAGGTAATTAAAGATCTTCACTTATATACACGTAAACTCCTCTTAAAAAGCATGTTTGAAAAAACCAAACCTGACATGGAGGGTTTTTGAACCCTAAGTGAAAGGCGAGCCCTGGATAACCTCAACTCGCTACTCGAGAAGAGTGAACCCAGGGACCTTATTGATACTATTGATTTAGAGGCCCTCCTCAAAGGAGCTACTGCTTCTGGAGAAACCATCCCTAAAAAAACCTCTCATAAAAAAATTCTTCGCTATATCCTGCACCCAGTTCTAATCAGGGTGTATCAACATTTTTAAAAATGACCTGTCAATAAATCAAAAGTTTAAAATCCACATCCCCTATTCCAGAAAATCTCACCAAAAATTAGAAAATTGCTCTCAAAAATTTGTTAAGTAATCATAAAATCTCTATAAAGGCATCCAACAAAGGGGGAAACATAGTCCTAATGGACAATGACAAATACAGCCTCATGTGTATGAAAATTCCTAACAACCGCGACTGGTATCACCCAATTGGCCCTGATGTTGTTGAAGCATTTAATAACAAATTTTATGCATTTGTGGATGAGGTATTTCAAAATAAGGTCATTTCTAAACAAACTTTTGAATTAATTCGCACCCCTCACCCCAGGCTAGCAATTTTCTATTCACTTACCAAGATTCACAAACACACTACAGATCCTCCAGGGAGACCAATAGTCTCTGGTAATGGGGCCATCACGGAAATTTTGTCACATCTTGTCGATGAGCATATGAGACCTTTTGTTCTCTCCATACCTTCATATGTACGTGATACCATTCATTTGCTACCGATTATCGAGGGGGTACGGGTCTCAGAGAGTTGCATTCTTGCAAGCATCGACGTGGAAACTCTCTACAGTTCGATACCCCATTCTAAGGGACTTGCATGTATGCAAAGAGTCTTCTCACAAACCAGTCACCATGAAAACTAATTTAATGATTTCATACTCCTCTCTTTGGACTTTATATTGAGACACAATGTCTTTTCATTCAATGATCGACTTTTCCTCCAGGTACAGGGCATAGCCAGGAGCACTTGTTGTGCCCCTGGCTACGCCAATCTGTACCTGGGGGAGTGGGAGCGGACTATTTTTTGTGACGAGGATCTCTCTGTGTGCCTGTGCCACATAGTTATGTGGTACAGGTACATAGATGACATCTTCGTCATCTGGCATGGACCTTCCAAACTGCTGGATGGGTGTCTACTGGCTCTTACATAGTTACATAGTTACTAAGGTTGAATAAAGACACCAGTCCATCCAGTTCAACCTGAGTGAGGGTGGGTGTGTGTCTACAATTATCCCTATTTTATCTAAGGCATCGCTCCACACATACATCACACACTCACATCGGTCCCTACCCTCAAGGAGCCCGCAATGCAAGGTCCCTAACTCACATTCATATACTAGGGACAATTTTGGACAGAAGCCAATTAACCTACCAGCATGTCTTTGGAGTGTGGGAGGAAACCGGAGTACCCAAAGGAAACCCACGCAGGCACAGGGAGAACATGCAAACTCCAGGCAGGTAGTGTCATGGTTGGGATCTAAATAAAAACACATTTAATTTAAAATTTACTATGATCTCTGATCCATCCAAAGTCACATTCTTGGACGTTGAGATATTTAAAAATGACACAAATATGTTATCCTGTAAACTGTATAGAAAAACTACGGCAGGGAACACCATTCTTCACTCGTCCAGCTTCTATCCTAGACCTTTGGTCGAGTCCATCCCGTATGGACAATGCTTATGAATTAAGCGCAATTGCTTCAACCATTTCGATTTCAAGCGTGAAGCTAACAATTTGAAGCAACGCCTCTTGGAAAGGGGATATAGTCACAAATGTCTTAAGAAGGCTTTTAAGCGGGCAGAAATTAAAAATAGACATGACTTGCTGACCACCAAAAAGAAACCTTCTGAGACCCACAATCATATCATCACCACTTATTCAAGTGATCATATTTCCATCACACAATTTTGTAGAAAATATTGGCACCTTTTGACTTCAGACCCTGTGGTGGGGCCTTATGTGCCCTCTGCACCCACCATTACATATAGACATGCCACTTCTCTAAATGATCTATTGGTGAAGAGTGGGTTTCAGGGATCTAAAAGAGGAGATCCATGTAAAACATTAGGAACATTTTCTTGTGGTTCATGTACATACTGCAAATACATGGATACTAGAAGAAATATACACTTACCAAACGGAATGCGATTTATGCCCAAACATTTTGCAAACTGCCAAACTAGTGCAGTTGTTTATCTTTTAATCTGCAGCTGTAATTGTTTTTATGTAGGCAAGACCATACAGAAACTCTGGCAAAAAATATATCGCCACATTAGAGCTATGTAGACCAGCAACCCGGATGTACCCTTAGGTAGACATGTCTCACAGACCCATAATGGGATTTTCCCCAAAATTAAGGTACTGGTCTTGGATCGGATACACCCTGGCTCTCGTGGAGGAGACCTTGACAAACTCCTCCTACAACGAGAGCTTAGGTGGATATTCAATCTTTTTTTTGACTCAAAGTTTTAATTGTATTTTAAGAAGGAAAAAGGATACAGAACATCGCCAAATTGGGCATACCCTGGCGTTATTATGCACATATAAACAGCAAAACTGATAAGAAAGTACTTATGTGTAGCTGCTATCAAGCTAGATCAAGATTAAAGGTTTAGCCTTAGATAAACATTTGTATAACAAGGACAGAGACATGCTTATCATAACATTGTATCGGTCTATTAGCCTAGTAAGGGGGTGAACTCCCAAGGGCAATAATGGTATTGGGATAAACACAAGGAAACTGCATTGATTATCGTAACGAGATTTGGTAGGATAGTGTGATGGGAAAGGTGCAAGATGCGGGAACCACTTGAGGAAAAGTTAACAATTGCTAGCACAATGGTGAACTTCTTGGGTCCGAGATCCAGGATTTCCAGGTGTTAGTAAATCTATTAACGCACAAATTGGCCTTGGCAAAGGAAAACTCCATCTGGAAGTGCAGGTTGAGTAATCAAATGGTATCTTTTAGTAGGGGAGGGGAGTAGGTCTGTTGATTTCCATTTCTTCGCAATTGTTAGTCTTGCTGCTATTAGGATGTGTGTGACCAGCGTTTGTAAGTGTTTCAGCCATGCTGGGATTGAGAGTCCCAGGAGCAGGTCCAGTGGAGACATGGATGGGGATAAGTCACACAGAGATCCAATCAGTTTCTGTATCTTCCCTCAGAAATTTTTGATGAGGTGGCACTCCCATCATATGTGTGCAAGAGATCCGGTTTTATCACAGCCTCTCCAGCATTTGGGCGAGGTATTCGGGTATATCCTCGCTAGCCTTTCTGGGGTAAAGTACCATTTATGAAAAAGCTTCTGTAATGATTCCCAGTGGTTAATACAGTGAGATAGGCGTAGAGGCAATGTGAGGGCTTTTTGCCATTGTAGAACTGGAGGTGGGTGATCCGACAAAGATGACCAATACTGTATGGAGAAAGATAACAGGTCGGTAGCTGGCTTGGTGAGAAGTTTATATATTAGAGAGATTCCTTTGGTCTTGGGTGTATCTAGGTTGTAGAACTTGACCAGGGGGAGCAAGACACAGTCCGAGGGTGACCAGCAGAGTCTTGACAGGCTGGATCTAATCCTCAAGTAGAGAAATAACGTGTGCTTGGATAATCCAAACTGCTGTGTTAGATTTTCAAAGGTATGTAAACCTGAAGGTGAGAAAAGCATTACAAAGCTGGTGATTCCGGTTTTTGTCCACTCCGAAAGGGGTAAGTCTGGGGAGATAAGGTGTAGTGCCTCAATGGGTAGTGTTGATAGAGTGTCTACTGAGATCCCTCTATTGAATTGTAGTAGTGCGGACCAGACTCTTATAGAGGACGTGATGGTATCTAGCGGGTATCACTTAGGATGAAGGTTAAGCCATAATGCAGCGAGGAAGAGTTTAGTGTCCATAAGCAATATGGTGGCTTCAATTTGTTTCCAGTTTGTGTGGTGGTTATCTGACCACTAAGATTTTAATTGGTCTAAAATAGTTGCTCGGTGATATGCTTGGATGTCCGGTGCATCCAATCCTCCCTGTTGAACTGGGGTTACAAGTATAGCTTTTTTCACTCTAGGGCGCTTTTGTTGCCAAATGAAGCTATTAATGATCCCTTGGAGTTTCTTGATCTGGTTTTGTGCTAGAGGTAGGGGTATTGTACGAAAAAAATATAAAACATGGGGAAGTAAATACATTTTTGCCTGAGCTACCCTACCAGCCCAAGAGGCTGGAACCTTACTCAGCTCATTTGCTAGCCATGTAAGCTTGCCCACGAGGTCTTCTAGGTTGGTTCTCAATATTAATCGGCTGGGGAATGTTAGATGGATTCCCAAATATGGGAGAAAGGATTTGGGGGCCCAAGCAAATAGTGAGGTAGAGTTAATGGATTTTACAGTCTGAGGATCCAGGCCAAGGTTAAGTATTAGGGATTTACTGTGATTCAGCTTATACATAGACACGGCACTAAAGAGTTCAAGGGCTCTTTGGACTGCAGGAAGGGACACCAAAGGATTGGTTAGGGCTATAATCACGTCATCTGCATATGGGCCAATTTTGTGATCAACTTCTCCAATATTTATCCCTGAGATCGATGGTTCAGCTCTAATGAGTTGTGCTAGGGGTTCCATTATCATGGCAAATATTAGAGGGGACAACGGGCACCCCTGTCTAGTGCCATTAGTGATGTGGAAGGGGTTGGAGACGACACCCGAAGTCCAAATGCGCGCAGATGGGTGGGTGTATAAACCTAATATGGCAGTAAGAAAGGTGCCCGACAGTCCAAATTTGCAGAGCACTGCCTCCATGTATGGCCAATAAACCCTATTGAACGCCTTCTCTGCATCCAAAGATAGGAAGAGAGAAGGCGTTTGGGTATGCTCCGTCCATTGGATAAGGTCAATAAAACGTCTGGTTGCATCTGAGGCCTGTCTGCCGGGCACAAATCCCACTTGATCAGGGTGAATAATCTGGGGGATGATGGTGGAAAGGTGTTGTGCAAGGAGTTTGGCATAAAGCTTAGTATCTGTGTTGAGGAGTGATATTGGACGGTAGTTGGCAGGGTTGTCTGGAGTCTTTCCCGGTTTGGGAATGGTAACCACTAAGGCATCAAGGGATTCCCTAGGGATTAAACCTGTGGTAGCAAATTGATTGTACATGTTACATAAATGGGGGACTAAGACTTGGGTGAAGCGTTTATAGTACTCATTGGGTAGTCCATCGGGTCCTGGTGCTTTATGTAGTGGTAAGTTTTTTATCAATTTTTGTATTTCGTTATGGGAGAAGGGAGCTGTTAAAAGGTCAATTTGTTCTGAAGAAATAGAGGGGAGGGAAATAGAGGATAGAAATTTTGTTATGTCATTTTGGGAGGGAGCAGATTGGGGGTCTGCTTCCATGAGATTGTAAAGTTTTGTGTAGAAATTGCCAAATTCATTGGCAATATCTAGCGGATTAGTCAGACGCTGTCCTTGAGAACCAGTGAGAAAGGCTATTCTCTTTTTAGAGATTTGTTTTTTAAATTGCCTGGCCATAAATTTCCCTGGTTTATTGGCTGATGAGTAGGTATATAATCGTAGTATTTTTATGTAATAGTCAAAATTTTTGCGAAGGTGGTCGCTGAGCTGGAGTCTGAGGTTTTTAAGTTCTATGGAGATATTACTAGAGGGGGATCTCTTGTTCATGAGTTCAAGGGATTGGATATGTTTTAGGAGGGACTCAGTAGTATGGGAATGTTGTTTTTAGCTTGGGCCCCAAGTTTTATGAAAAGACCTCTTAGGCAAGCCTTGTGAGCATTCCAAAGAATAGCGTGATCTGTTACCGAGTTTACATTTTGCTGGAAGTAATTGTCAATCTCGGACTGCACCTGTGGGGTTGTTAAGGAGGGAGGTATTTAGTCTCCAAACCATATGTCTGGTGATTTGTGAAGGGGATGCTAGCTTTATTGTGATTGGAGTGTGGTCAGACCACGATATGGTTCCTATCTGGGAAGCGGTGATAGACTGTAGTAGATGCTTATCTGTTTTAAACATGTCAATTCGAGAATAAGATTGATGTGGTGGGGAGAAGTAGGTGTAGTCTCTCTCCATATCGTGCATGCACCTCCAGGAGTCATATAGGTCTTCTCGTTTAAGAATAGTGGATAATGCTGAGGGCCTAGATCATGAAGGATTGGAAGTGTCTAGTGAAGGGTCAAGTACTTCATTAAAATCTCCACACACAATTAAGGGTAAAGATCTAAACGGAGTCAGTTTGGCAAAGAGGTTGGCATAGAATTTTTTTTGGCCTGTGTTGGGGGCATAAATGTTAACTAAAGTGAGAGGGCGATTGTCAAACGTGGCTGATAGGATTAAAAATCTGCCGTCTTCATCACTTTCACAATGGTGGAGTTTGAAATCTATTGAACTCTATTGCCGCATTGATGGCAATCATCACTCCTCTCTTTTTTTTTGAAGCGTTCGCAAAGAAGCAGTGTGGATATTTTTTGTGACTACATTGGGGTTGTTTAAGTTTGGAAAAATGTGTCTCTTGAACACAGATTACATCTGCATGCTGTTGTAATGCTTCTTTCCATAGAGGGTTGCATTTAAATGGCGAGTTTAGGCCTTTCACATTAAGGAAGGTGATTGAGAGTGACATGATTGCAGAGCAGTTATGAGGGCCTGGGCAGAGGGAGAGAGACTTCACCTACCGCTGATAGTTGGGAATTACACAGAGAAACAAATCAATGCTGTATGTGCTATAGGTAAATGAACAAAAGATTAATCAGCTACTAAAATACAAATACAAGCAATTTGTAATCCTTAAAAAGAAATAAAACAGTGGTTGAATAATCTGTAATGATATCAAAAGTTAAATAACCATGTGCTTAGCACAACTTTAAACCTGAGGGGTGGTGAGAAAAAAAAGAGGTGTTTCGCCCAGGCTGGGGATAAGGAAAGGCTGGGGACCAGGGCATAACCTTAGGTCATATTTTGTTGGATGCTTTGGCTGCCGCGCTCTTAGAATCCGATGGCTTGTATGTAGGGATAGCTTGTTCCATTTCTCTAGGAGCAATGGGGAGGAAACCCCAGTTTCTTGTAGCCATCTTTCGGAGTGAGAATAGGGACGATCTTTTGTTGGTGAGTAACCAGCAGTTTCGTTGGAAAGCCCCATCTATACATTATTTTTTTCTGCTGAAGAATAGATGTAACAGGGGCAAAAGCTCTGCGCATTTCCATAGTGGCAGGAGACAGATCAGTGAATAGCTTGACGTTAGTGTAGGGGGCCGGCAGGGGTTTCGAGGATCTGTCAGCGGAGAGAATTTGTTCCTTAACATGGAAGAAATGTATACGCGCCAAGACATCTCTATGTCATCTGGGAGGTGTGGCGGTTTCATTTTAAAGTGGTGGATTTCTTCCATGTGGTGCTCATGTGCATCTAGTAATTCATTGTGTGCTTTAGAGTAATCCTGTAAATTTTCTTACAGAGCATCTGTACTCTCTTCTATGCAGTCTATCCTGTCATGCATCTGGGATATTGATAATTGGAGCTCCCTGTGCAAATCTTGCTGCAGTGTAAGAAGCATAGATTTCAGTGTTGCTTCAGAAACCGTGTTATCTGTGGCAGGGATAGCAGCCAGGGAGGGAGCATTTTGGGATCCCTGTGGCCCTGCAACAATCTGGGACCATAGTTGCTTTTTAGCATGTGGCTCCTTGTTTGGGGAGTGTGCAGGGGAGGTAGCCAGCCTCTTACCTCTATCCTGGTGCAGACCTCCCAGGGGCTCCTCTGGAGGAGGGTGGGTGTCCATACTCTCTTTTGTGGATGCTGTGGCTGGGTCTCCTTGGTGAGGCAGCACTGTAGGTGCAGCAGGCAGGCGAGCAGGGCCATTATGGGAGCCGTTGTTAGTGCTGGCATCAGCACCATCTTGGTTTCCGTGCATGGCGGCGGCCGCCGGATAGTAATCTGTCAGGCAGCGGGGATTCGGCGGCTTGTAACGCAGCAGCGACATGTCCTGGAGTGTCCCCAGTCCTCTTACGCTCCGGTGGAGTGAGCTGTGAAGAGGAAATTAGCTGCGGGTTGCCGTTCTCAAGGCCGTGGAGCGGAGCTCGGAACTCAGGCAGCCATCTTGGTCTGCAGCAGGCTACGCCCCTCCGGTGGATATTCAATCTTAATGCCACGTTGCCCCCTGGCCTCAACAAGGCCTTTAATCTTAAGCCTTTTCTACCAGGTTTTATTTCAGGATCCTATGACAAAGATTTGTAATACTATCCATGGTTTCTTTCTCCTTTTCCCCTTCTTCCTTTTTTTTTTCCCTTCTCTAATTGTGACAGTTTAACATCATACATATGGTTACATGCATTGTTTCTTTGTATCCTGTTTTTTTGTATTTTGCTTCATACAATCATAGGTTTACTGCCTACAGTTATTGTGTATCTATGTACTTTAAAAGTTTTTTGTATTATCCATATTATGATATTTGTCTGTTTCTTTTTTGTTTACAGATAATAAGCATTATGACTGAATAACAGATTCGACGCGACTATGTAGACAATAACCGAGGGCCTTGATATGATACTTTGCTGCATCTACCCTTCTATTATTTTTCTTTTTATTATTTTCCATACAGGTTCAAGTGGTATTGCCTTTGGTAGCCCACCGAGGCTCCCCGGCACACAGGGGCCCCACATCAGCATTATCTGGGGCAGCTTCCCATTTTGGGTCGTATGGGCAAACGCTTCTGTGGAGACAGTAGTTTTCCGCACTTGCACACTGGATACTTCAACCGTCCAGTGTATCCGCCCCCCTTCGTGCTGACAGCCGTGTCGACATCTGACGTCACCGCGCTAGACGCGATGATGCCTGACGCCATATCGGCCGGGGGATTCCCATTGGAGATGGTAACAGAGACTAGCATTGAGTCACAGGTGATAGGGGGAAACATCAGTGATAATGCCCGGCACCTGTGCCTCCTCCTTATCATGACCACAATACTCTCAGAGCTCTTATTGGTTTATCCTTGATCCCTGGGCGTATATATGTCTGTCAGTGCGAGCATTAATTGCTGCACAGCCAGGAAACGCCAGGGATCTCTGTGAATGCAATATGTCATCTCTATCACAGGTAATGGAGACTGTTTATCCTTTAGCTCTTATCATTCCCATACTTGTTTTTTGTACTGTCCTCCTTGTGGGTCGTGACTAGGGATGAGCCGAACACCCCCCTGTTCGTTTCACACCAGAACTTGCGAACAGGCAAATAATTCGAACACGCGAACGCCGTTAGTCTATGGGACATGAACATGAATAATCAAAAGTGCTAATTTTAAAGGCTTATATGCAAGTCATTGTCATAAAAAGTGTTTGGGGACCTGGGTCCTGCCCCAGGGGACATGGATCAATGCAAAAAAAGTTTTAAAAATGGCCGTTTTTTCGGGAGCAGTGATTTTAATAATGCTTAAAGTGAAACAATAAAAGTGTAATATCCCTTTAAATTTCGTACCTGGGGGTGTCTATAGTATGCCTGCAAAGGGGCGCATGCTTCCCGTGTTTAGAACACTCTGACAGCAAAATGACATTTCAAAGGAAAAAAGTCATTTAAAACTACTCGCGGCTATTAATGAATTGCCGGTCTGACAATACACATAAAAGTTCATTGATAAAAACAGCATGGGAATTCCCCACAGGGGAACCCCGAACCAAAATAAAAAAAAATGACGTGAGGGGTCCCCCTAAATTCCATACCAGGTCCTTCAGGTCTGGTATGGATATTAAGGGGAACCTCGGCCAAAATTAAAAAAAAAAGGCGTGGGGTCCCCCTCAAAATCTATACCACACCTTTCAGGTCTGGTATGGATTTTAAGTGGAACCCCGCGCCAAAATTAAAAAAAAAGGCATGGGGTCCCCTTAAAAATCCATACCAGACCCTTATCCGAGCACGCAACCTGGCAGGCCGCAGGAAAAGAGGGGGGACGAGAGAGTGCCCCCACTCCTGAACCGTACCAGGCCACATGCTCTCAACATTGGGAGGGTGCTTTGGGGTAGCCCCCCAAAACACCTTGTCCCCATGTTGATGAGGACAAGGGCCTCATCCCCACAACCCTAGCCGGTGGTTGTGGGGGTCTGCGGGCGGGGGGCTTATCGGAATCTGGAAGCCCCCTTTAACAAGGGGACCCGCAGATCCCGGCCCTCCTCCCTGTGTGAAATGGTAAGGGGGTGCAAAAGTACCCCTACCATTTCACTAAAAAAGTGTCAAAAATGTTAAAAATGACAAGAGACAGTTTTTGACAATTCCTTTATTTAAATGCTTCTTCTTTCTTCTATCTTCTATCTTCCTTCGGTTTCTTCCTCCATCTTCTTCTTCTTCTGGTTCTTCCTCCGGTGTTCTCGTCTGGCATCTTCCTCCACGGCGTCGGTGTCTTCTTCCCTTCTTCTCCTCGGGCAGCTCCGCATCCATGATGGCATAAACAGAGAAGAGTGGGAACAAGGGGACAGTGGCTGATGTTGGCCCAGTAATATTCCCACCCTGGAAAAGACTGGACTATATCGGTACAGATAGACAACAATAAAAATTAATAAATAAGAGGTTTATTACAAAGAAGAAAAATACATGTTGTACTTGTTAAAATTGCAAAAACAGAGGCTCGGGAATACCCCAGGGACATCTGTAGTTACAGGGTATAGAATGGTCTGGTTCTCGACTAGTTTCGCGGTATTACCGTTTCCTCAGGAGGACCAATCTATGAGACAGATAATAGAAATAGTACAAACATAATACATACAAACATTATAATGCAGCATGTAAAAACCAACATAACCTAAGAGGTAAATACAGAAATGGCTTACCCTATATTTAGGTGAATAGGTGCGGCACCCAGCTGCCCAAACAAAACTCCCCCGCGGCGGACAAGGGGGATTGTACGGAATTCCCTGAATGGATAACAAATAGCAATTGAGGGGTCTAGTATATCAGCTGGTTAGGGGTAAAAAGAATTAGCCGTTAGCATAGGGGAGGGAGGTAAATAAGGACAGAAAGGAAAGAAGGGAATGAGAAAGGAGAGAGAAGAGGGATAGAAATGGGGGAGGGAAAGTAGGGGAAGGGATGATTGGGATGGGGGGGGGAAAGGAGAAGGGGGGGAAAGAAAAGGGATGGGAGAGGGGGGGAAAAAAAGGGCAGGGAGGGAGAGGAAAGGGGGAAGGGCAAGGCAAGTGGTGGGGAGGGAGGATAGGCTAGAGGGGGAAGGAAGGGAAGGGGGACTGGAGGTGGGAAGAGGAGGGGAGGGAAGGACAGATGGAGAGAGTCAGGAAAGAGGAATGGGGGGGGGGAAGCAGGGGAGGGGGGAAAAGGGTAGGACAGGCAGGGCACAGAAACAAAGAGAAAAAAAGGAGAAAAAGGGGGGATAAAGTGCCCACACCCTCCCTAGTGATATTGAGGCATATGGTGTAACTTACCATGATTATTAGCCCAAGGGATGATATGGTACCAAGCCACATAGAGGCTTACTTGATAACACAGAGGTCAGATGGCCCATAGGAAGCAAGAGTACCTACTGTGTCCACCGAGATGGGGATCAGAGGGGGTACATGGCTGTGGGAGCCCAGCGGAATGAGGGAATACCCACAGGGTAACATGGAAATCTGTCAATGAAAGCGTATCACATATAACATGAGATACAGGATAGTATCCGTAAGACGGTATCAATAGTAGATAACGTAGGGTAAAGGATAGTATCCAAGGTAAAAATTGAGGATAAACGTACCCAAAGATGTCCCCAGTAAGACAGCCAAGCCCCACGTGTGCAGGTCTTCAGTGGGGAGAGCCGCACTGCTCACGCCAAAAGGCCCAAGGGCCCATTAAGTGAGCTCCCCAACCCGGAGACGCCCACGACGCCGCCGTCCGGCGGCGTCTGACGTCGCCATCCGGCGGCGCCCGACGTCGCCGGGTCAGTTTCCCCGCACTGCGCAGGTGCGCGACCAGCGCTACTGCGCAAGCGCGTTCAAGGCGAGCCCGTGGGCGGAGAGCCCTGGGCTCGACGAGAGCAAGCAGAGGATAAATAGGACACGTCATCCCTGCCAGGGGAAAAAAAATCCATGATGGCATGTAGGGAGGCTCCCGCTGTGTGACGCTTCTCTCTTCATCTTCTTCTCTTCATCTTCTTGTCTTCATCTTCTTTTCGGGCTGCTCCGCATCCATGATGGCATGGAGGGAGGCTCCCACTGTGTGACGCTTCTCCTCTTCTGACGGTTCTTAAATAACGGCGGCGGGGCCACCCGGTGACCCCGCTCCCCTCTGACGCACGGTGACTTGACAGGACTTCCCTGTGGCATCACGTGGAATGCCACAGGGAAGTCCCGTCAAGTCCCCGTGTGTCAGAGGGGGGCGGGGTCACCGGGTGGCCCTGCCCCCATTATTTAAGAACCGTCAGAAGAGGAGAAGCGGGAGCCTCCCTCCATGCCATCCCTCCATGCCATCCCTCCATGCCATCCCTCCATGCCATCATGGATACGGAGCGGCCCGAAAAGAAGAAGAAGACAAGAAGATGAAGAGAAGAAGATGAAGAGAAGAAGATGAAGAGAGAAGCGTCACACAGCGGGAGCCTCCCTCCATGCCATCATGGATGCGGAGCGGCCCGGAGAAGAAGAGAAGAAGACGCCGACTCTGCGGAGGAAGATGCCAGACAAGAACACCGGAGGAAGAACCAGAAGAACCAGAAGAAGAAGAAGAAGATGGAGAAAGAAACCAAAGGAAGATAGAAGATAGAAGAAAGAAGAAAGAAGAAGCATTTAAATAAAGGAATAGTCTAAAACTGTCTCTTGTCATTTTTAACATTTTTGACACTTTTTTAGTGAAATGGTAGGGGTACAAGTACCCCCTTACCATTTCACATAGGGGGGGCCGGGATCTGGGGGTCCCCTTGTTAAAGGGGGCATCCAGATTCCAATAAGCCCCCCGCCCGCAGACCCCCACAACCACCGGCCAGGGTTGTGGGGATGAGGCCCTTGTCCTCATCAACATGGGGACAAGGTGCTTTGGGGGCTACCCCAAAGCACCCTCCCAATGTTGAGGGCATGTGGCCTGGTACGGTTCAGGAGGGAGGGCGCTCTCTCATCCCCCCTCTTTTCCTGCGGCCTGCCAGGTTGCTGATAAGGGTCTGGTATGGATTTTTGGGGGGACCCCACGCAATTTTTTTTTTAATTTTGGCACGGGGTTCCCCTTAAAATCCATACCAGACCTGAAGGGTCTGGTATAGATTTTGAGGGGGACCCACACCATTTTTGTTTTTTAAATTTTGGCCGGGGTTCCCCTTAATATCCATACCAGACCTGAAGGGCCTTGTATGGAATTTAGGGGGACCCCCACGTCATTTTTTTTTTAAATTTTGGTTCGGGGTTCCCCTGTGGGGAATTCCCATGCTGTTTTTATCAATGAAATTTTATGTGTATTGTCGGTCCGGCAATTCATTAATAGCCACGAGTAGTTTAAATTACTTTTTTTCCTTTGAAATGTCATTTTGCTGTCAGACTGTTCTAAACACAGGAAACATGTGCCCCTTTACAGGCATACTATAGACACCCCCCAGGTACAAAATTTAAAGGGATATTACACTTTTATTGTTTCACTTTAAGCATTATTAAAATCACTGCTCCTGAAAAAACGGCCGTTTTTAAAACTTTTTTTGCATTGATCCATGTCCCCTGAGGCAGGACCCAGGTCCCCAAACACTTTTTATGACAATACCATGAAAATAAGCCTTTAAAATTAGCACTTTTGATTTCTCCCAGAGACTTTTAAAGGGTGTTCCGCGGCATTCGAATTTGCTGCGAACACCCCAAACTGTTCGCTGTTCGGCGAACTTGCGAACAGCAGATGTCGTGACTAATTCATGTTCACCTGACCCAGTGGATGACTATTAACACACAGCGATATTACCCCTTTTTTTATACACATATCATATATTTCTTTCCACCAGACATCCGCCTCCATTAGTTATGGGATATCCCCATGAGCTTTGTTGGATCGCTTCAGGGCATCTACCAGACCTGTTCCCTCTCATCCATTTGCAGCTGTTTCAGCCTGCATTCCAGCTATATGAGATTGAATTCTCAAATATTTTGAATTATATGAATGAATTTGTGAGGTGCAGCTCAGCAATATCCAGGGCCTGACGTTTCGTCTTAGGACTTGCATTATTGAATTTAAACACAGATCTGTAAGTACAGGATACCCCTACTTCACCCATTACATGTACCATATTGTTGCTATACCAGATCATTGTATTTCAATGAATAATATATATAATGCCGCGTACACACGGTCGGACTTTTCGTCTACAAAAGTCCAACGGACGCTGACGGACTAAAGCTGGCTGGTAATCTGATCGTGTGTGGGCTTCTCCGGACTTTCAACGGACTTTTTTAGCCTCAAATCCGACGGACTTTAGATTTGAAGCATGCTTCAAATCTTTACGTCGTAAGTACGACGGACCCCGAAGTCCGCTCGTCTGTATGCTAGTCCGACGGACAAAAAAACGACGCATGCTCATAAGCAAAAACTAAACGGAAGCACTCGGTCTAGTAAAACTAGTGTTCGTATTGTAGGTAGCACATTCATCACGCTGCAAAATCTGTGATCGTTGAATGCAGCGCATTTTATTTCTTCTTTACGAAGGCTCTATAAAGAACGAAGGTGTTTTGCTGTTCATAATCAGAGTTCTCCCAAACTGATTTCTGGATTCTTTTTCTCTTTGATCTCATGAATGATATAGTATGCATTTTAAAAACAATGTTTACATACTAATAATACTTTTTCCCCTTTTTTTTTTTTAGGTTTGTAAAGTTACCACAAAGAACCCATTATTCTGTTTTTTTTTTTTTATAGTGATTATTTTTTAGTTTTTAGATAAAGTTAACCCAAAGCACCGTTTTTGGTTACGTAAATTTTTGGATTTTCAAGACTTACCACTTGAACATTATTAACATTAGTAATGTATTTTTGGTGTGTTTATTTTCAAACTCAATGAGATTGTTGTCCCTTGTTAATTTAACATTGTGTGTAAAATCAATGATTTCAAAGAAAAAACATAAAAAGTCTTTTGCTAAACTCAAAAAATGATCCATTTATTCATGGTCAAAATAAAATAAAGAGGAAGTCAACGCTGGAAAAAGTCGGTGTACCAGAAAATTGGGATCTTGCGGAGTCCATATAAGAGGGAGCACAATCTGGTCCAAGAATCCCAGAGATCAACAGCACCAGCAGATGATCTAGATGTCCCCAGACTGTGGTCCTACAACAGCCTGCGTCTTCTGTCAGACCAGACTGAACCCAGGTCATCATTTTCTTCTCTTCCCTGCAGCCTTTCCTCCACGCTGCCCTGCAGCCTTCCCTGTAGCCTTCTTTTGAGGCTGTGGCTCTGGTGTTTCAGTTGTGGCAGGAGGAGGAGGAGGAGGAGGAGGAGGAGGAGGGGGGGCTGCCTCATGTAGTTGGGTGTTTTGTGTTAGCGTGCCCTGCAGCCCCTTATGGATTGTTTCCCCAAATAGGCGCTCACAAATGAGGCGCTGCTCCCTATTCATCTGAAGAAGCCTGCTGGCTAAGTAGCAGCCATAGGATTCTTCCGCTTCGGGGGGGCTCCTTAAAAAACGGGTGGCCTCTTGCATGAGGCGCAGGGATGCGTCCTGTGTGACCATCCCCTTCCTGGCCCTTTTTTTGGGAAGGTGGAGGGGAGGCACTTGGGATTCGGTCAGGCTCCTACTGGGCCCAGCCACCTCACTTGGCCCAGCCACCTCACTTGGCCCAGCCACCTCACTGGGAGCAGCCACCTCACTGGGAGCAGCCACCTCCTGCCTGACACTGGGCCCAGCCTCCTCCAGGATGATGGTGAATCCGGCCTCCTCCAGGCTGTCCATGGGCCTGGTCTCCTCCTGCCTGCCACTTTCCCCACATTCCTCCTGGATGGACTCATCCTGTGTATAAAAAAAGGACAATAGTTTGAGTATATTTTTTGGGGTTCATCAATGACACACAGTTTGCTTCTCATGAATAGCAAATTCAATGTGAATACTTCTCTTTAATAAAAGAGTCTAATCAGACACCCTAATTATTTCAAGCAGGTGCCAAACATATTTAGCCACTACTGTCAATTGATATGTATACCCAATTTTGAGTGCCAAATTATTTTAGACAATTATAACATCCAGTTAACATCATTAATATTAGTACAGTAAATATTTGTTAAAATAATTTACCTGACTCCAGATGGTCATATCTGGTTCATCCAGGATGGAAGACCCAGCTTGCTCCTCATCAGCCTCTGCTGGGGTGGAGGGAAGGGTGGAGGGAAGGGTTGAAAGTGATGGCCTGGCTTCATTCTGGTCATCCAGAAAACGTAGTTGATTATAGTACCACAGCCTGGGTACATAAACATCATCTGCTGATGCTCCTGATCTCCTTGATTCCTGGATCTTCTTATGCTCCCTCTTATACATGTTCCTCAAGCCCCCAATTTTCTTGAGCAATGTCTCCATTGTTGCTTCCGGGATGGTCGCCTGGACAAAGGCCAGAAGTCTCTCCAGCGTTGACTTCCTCACATGCTTAGCATAATACTGAGGGTGTTTCACCTCCCACAAATTCCTCATCTCTCGATATTTGGAAATAAAAGATGTAAGGAACTCTGGATCCTTAAATAGGGGATTCATTATATCTGGAAAAGATGAAGTCACAAGACAAAAAACACTTTTATTATAGGTTTCGGCTAACCCCTCATCATCTTCTCCCTATGTAGGCCTCATCAATCTATCAAGCCATATAGGCCGCTTGCTACAAAGTCATGACCATAAAACCCAAAAAAAATATATTTAAAATTACCTTCGTTTTGTAACGTCCTGGTCTACTATCACCTACGCACAGAACGTTCGTACGACACGTGCGCAAGGGCCCTCTTCATACACTACGCATGTGTGAAACTCCGCCTGCGTCGCCCGCCCCTGACGTTCGAAATTAACTCATGTTCTCCGCCCCCTAATTCGACGCACAGAACGTACGTACGACACGTGCGCAAGGGCCCTCTTTATACACTACGCATGTGTGAAACTCCGCCTGCATCGCCCGCCCCTGACGTTCGAAATTAACTCATGTTCTCCGCCCCCTAATTCGACGCACAGAACGTACGTACGACACGTGCGCAAGGCCCCTCTTTATACACTACGCATGTGTGAAACTCCGCCTGCGTCGCCCGCCCCTGACGTTCGATTTTAACTCATGTTCT